>NC_058134.1:18289579-18427618 GCF_016433145.1 Gracilinanus agilis | reverse complement strand
AAAGAAAGAAAGAAAGAAAGAAAGAAAGAAAGAAAGAAAGAAAGAAAGAAAGAAAGAAAGAAAGAAAGAAAGAAAGAAAGAAAGAAAGAAAGAAAGAAAGAAAGAAAGGAGAGAGAGAAAGAAGGGAGAGAAAGGAAGGAAGGAAGGAAGGAAGGAAGGAGGCACTACTCTTGAATCATTGGGTATAAAGGGGTATAAAGTGGTATATTTAGAGACCAAGAAGCAAACCCCCTACAACATGTATGTCATGATGGGGAGGCACCAGCTAGACCTGGGACAGTAAAAGTTCTGGCTACAAAGGTAACATGATGGATATTTTCTCCAACAAGCTAGAACTTCCAGAACAAAATAAGGATCAGATTTCAAAGTGGTCTCTTTGGGAAGCCACCCTTCAATTGCAGTGCTATAGGTCAGCAAGCCTTTATTAAGCACCTACTATGTGCACAAAACACTGGAGATAAGGAAGACCAAGACAGCCCCTGGCCTCAGGGAATGTCCAGTAAAATGGGGGAGACAGCATGCAAACAACTGCGTACATCCAAAGCACCCATAGGTACGTGGGAGGTGATCACAGAGGAAAGCCCCTCAGCAGTGGGGTTCTTGGAATTCCTTTGGGGAACTGCCTGCAGAGCTGGTCTATGAGTCAAACTGGATGGTGAGCATCCATATTTGATAGCTGTTAGACATTAAAGAGAGACTCTGCAAACCTGTAAGCCCGAATTCTCCTCCTCCTCCAGGAAATGGCCCCATCTCCAAAACCCAACCAAGAAATAACCAGATGTTACCACATCACCTCCCTTTTGGGGGCACCATAGACATGCACTGGCCTGTGGACCCCTTGCCTGTATGGAAGGCCCCCACCGTGGTGTACTACACTAGGAGTAGCCAGCTGAGAGACCTTCCTTTAAGCATCTTGGAGACTCAGTTTCCTCATCTGTAAAATGAAGAGTTTGAACCATTTTATGGAATTCAATCCTGCATGCATTCAGGAAGCTCCTACTTTGGGGCTGGTACCAGTAATATAAAGATAAGGCAGTTCCTGCCCTCCAGAAGCTTATATTCTAGGGGCAGCAGGGTGGTTCGGTGGCTAGAGAGCCAGACTTGGAGTCAGGAGGTTGTGGGTTTAAGTTTAAGTTTAACCCTCAGACACTTCCTAGCTGTGTGACCCTGGACAAGTCACTTAACTCCCATTGCCTGGCCCTTCCCCCTCTTCTGCCCCGGAACCGATACACAGTATGGAGTCTAAGACAAAAACAAGAAGCAGCAGCAGCTTCCATTCTAGTAAGCAGACCCAACATCTGCAGAACTCAGTAGAGTTTAAAGAAATCTGAGGCCAAAGTGGGTCTTTGCACATCTTTGAGTAGGGGAATGGCCTGTGCCTCCGGGAAGTGGTTCTGGCATGTATGTGGAGGATGCCCTGGAGAAGAGAGAACATGGAAGCTGGGCAAGATGCAATGAGAGCCTGGATTATGATCTCGAGCCCTAATAGTCTGGGATTCTTAGAAGGGAAACTCATTTTTGACCATTTCCTTTACCATTTGTTGTTTACGATCATGTAAAGTGGGTCTCCATCAGTTAAAGCCCATTTCTAAAGCCCACCTATAGCCAAAAAGCAAGCCACCTATTTGCCAGGATCTTACAAGCCAGGACCGTGTTCTCCTTTGCCTTCTTGGGTGCTGGCCCTTCCACTGACTGGCCCTTTCCAGAATGTGAGGCAGGGATGGATGTCAGGCTTCAGAGAAGGGCTTCTGCCAGCAATCTCTGCTCCTCTGTCTTTGGCAAGCGTAGAGGTTTTCCTGAAACTCTCCCCAGCAAAAAGAACCAGCGAAACAGCAGTGGAAGGAGCCCTCGTACTTGTACTGTCCAGCCCAGCCCTGAAAGCAGAGTTTCCTCCACTGGCTCCCTGTTTCTTCCAGCATCTATTCAGAAACATCCTTGCCCAGGTGTCAGCATCTTCCACTTGCAGCAGCTCTCGTGGGTAGCCAGTTTTTCCTTCCATGGAGCCAACGTTGGGCTCTCTGCCGTGGCCATCCATCATTCCCAGGTCTGGCCATTGAGGACGACCAGAACAAGCCGGACCTCTCCCCGGCAGGACAGCCTCTGACATATTCAGACAGCGATCCCCTTCCATCCCCTTCCTCAGAAGGAGTATCCCTGATTTCTAAAACCCAAATCCTTCTACAGCATGGGCCAGTCTCCCTCCTCGGACTGCCGGCCATCCCTGCTATGCTTGGACCAGAAGGAGATGGAGCTTCTTTTAAAATGGGGGCAGGGGAGAGGGAGATGGCGTGAGGGGACCGGGCCGTTGTGACAAATGAACCAGGGAAACAGAAGAGCAGCAAAGATGGGTCAGCCGCGTGGCAAGAACGTGGCCCACGTCACGCCTCCCTCCCCGGCTCTAACCATGGAGTCACCTGTAGAGAAGATGCTCACCCCACCCGAAAGCGCTCCCTAAACGCTAAAGCTCTTTCTCTCTCGTGCTAAGAGGGGAGGCAGCAGGCTCTGGCTGTACTCCTGGGACCCCCGAAGCCGCTTCATAAATGTTGGTGGGAATGAATAGTGTGGGGTCTCCTCCGGAAAGACGGCTCAGCCTTTCTCTTCCTCTGGGCTCTGTTGAACACAGAATTGCTTTGGGTTTTAAATGTCCTCATTCTCTTGTATTCAGGTTAATAAATGAGTCCAATTAGATGAGTAAATTAGCGATTCCAAATTGCCAGGGTCTTGTTGTGGGGCTCTGAGAAATGCCATCTGAAAGGGCGCTGCCCCGTGGCATTTGTTTAAGAGCTCCGTGTACCAAGCCGTGGCCTACTTAGGGAAAATGTCCCAAACTAGGCAGATTGTCGGGGAATAAGTTTGTGCAGAGAGCCGGAGGCGGTCCCAGGCCCAGCCTGGATTCTAGCAGTGCTTCCCAGCCTGGCGGCCTGGGAGAGGTGTGACCAGGCGGAGCCCGTCTGCTGCTTCTGAAATGGGGGATCCCTTTTAGGAAAGAAAGAGGGAAACCGGAGAGAGTCCAGAGGGCAGCCGGAACAACGGAGGGCCTGGAAGTCCTCCTCATGGCCTCCTTGGGAGGAGCAGGAGCCGCTTGGCTTAGAGAAGACTAAGAAGGGGCTGTGAATACTCAGATTCGTGTATCTCAATCAATCAATGATTATTCCTGAAGCACCTCCTCTGAGCCAAGCACTGGCCTAGGTCCTAGGGGGGGAGCTTGTCCCAGAGGGGGATGGAACTGCCTTGGAGAGTGGCCTTGGGGCCAAGCCAGGGTGACCATTTTAGAGGATTCTGAGGCAGCTCTCTGGGCTCCCCCCCTCCACTGGGGCTATCCCTGGCAGGGGTGGGCTGGCTCGGATGGCCTCCTAGTCTCTGTTCCAATGCGGAGAGCTACATTCTGGGGCCCATCGCAAGGCTAGAATGGATGGCCTGCCGGGGTGATCCCCCCACGAGGGAGGGCACGGAGGCCGGGGGTGGCGCAGAAAAAAGCAGAGCCCCGACCCCAGGCCCAGGGAAGGAAAAGGGCTTCGCTCAGGCCACCAGAGGTTTGGACAGGCTCTTCTGAACCTCTCGTTAATGCGGGTGACTGGGCCGCTCCATAATGGCGCCGGGAGCTGACGTCGGGGCCCCCGGGGCAGCCCCCCAACGCTGGGCAGCCTCACAGCCGGGGGTGGGTTTGGCGAGGCCGCTCTCTGCCCCCCCCCCAGTCATTCTTGTTCCCGTTTATTCCGCGGGGCTCCTCAGCGTCTTCTTTTACGCTGTTTATGATAGTTATGATGGCCGCGTGCGGAGGTCAGCCCGACGCACTGACGTGGAACTGAGCCGGCACCTTCCCTCAGGCCCAGTGAGCCGTGGCTCCATCCTCCTGAAGCTCTCCTGGGCTGGCCCCGCCCTGTAGGAGAGGCAGGAGAAGGCCCGGGGCCGTTGTGGTGGGGGAAGGGAGCCGAGAAGGACTCCGTAAAACGTGGGGTGGGACTCGATCGCCTGGGAGGCCCCTCCGCCTCCCCCATCCTGGAGAACTGGTGCCTCCGCTTCCCTCTCCGTAAACAGGCCGGGAATGTTGGCCAATGGCAGTACACGGAGCCAGCCTGGGGCAAACACTTCCCACAATGGCCCCGCCCCCGCCTTGTCCTTCGGGGTCTCCCGCTGCTCGCTGCCCGCCTCCTCCAAGGCCTCACCCACAGCTCAGGAAAGCCTTCACACTGGAGTATGAGAGAGGGATGGCCTAAATGGGGGTGCAGCCCTGACAGCCTCCATCCTTTGGGGGGCCTCTCAGAAGGGCGCCCCTCAATGCGCAAAGTAAATATCCCGAGACGTGCCGGGGCCAAAATAGCTTTAAAAATCCGTTCAGGGACTCCAGAGCGCGAGCGTGGCTTGGACTAAAGAGAAAAGGCCCTCCTGGGATGGCGGCCCTGCTGGGAAGGACCCTGAGGGCGGCTCTCCTGCGGGGCGGGGACGGGGAGAGCCTTCCCAGGGACTGGCCCAAAGCCTTTGCCTGACCCTCGGGCTCCGCAGGGGCCCCGCTGGCCCAGGAGGAGAGCCGGGGCAGGCGGCGGCGTCAGGCGGTCCCTTCACTGTCTGTCTGTCCCCTTCTCTCTCCCGTCTCAGGCAGTGAATACGACGAGGAGGAAATAGACTACGAGGAGTCGGACAGCGACGAGTCCTGGACCACGGAGAGCGCCATCAGCTCGGAGGCCATCCTCAGCTCCATGTGCATGAACGGAGGCGACGAGAAGCCCTTCGCCTGCCCCGTCCCCGGATGCAAAAAACGATACAAGGTAAGAGGCTGCCCCCCAGCTAGGGCCCCGCGTGGGCATCGGCTTCGGCCTTCGGGCTTCCGGTCAGGCTGGGCACTACCCGGGAGCATCGTGACTCCCATCAGGCTTAGCGTCAGTCTATCAGCTGCTCCTGGGCCAGCGTTGGGCATTCCCGGCGTGCAGGCTCCCTCCCCGTCTGGTCTGGCCCTTGCAGACTTCGAGGGCTGTCCAAGTGCTGAGGATGCCTCCGATCAGGAAAGTGGAAAGCTGGAAGGAATTTCATTTAATACAACCCTCTGGTCTTACAGATGAGAGATGAGTGACTGGCCCAGGGTCACACCACCAATTCAATGAGTGGCTATCCTGACCGCATCCTATGACCTCCGGGCAAGTAGGAAGCCCCATGGTGCACAGAGCCCCGGGGCTGGGAGTCAAGAAGACCCGAGTTCAAATCCAGACTCGGATATTTCCTACCTGTGTGACCCTGGGAGAGTCACTTCACCTGTGCCTGTTTCCTCCCCTGTCCAATGAGGATCCTCTCAGGGTTGTGATGAGAATTTATAAAGCGTTTGGTGCCCAGACGAAGTACTTCATGACATCCGTCCCTTATTTCCTCCTTCCTGGGTCCCTCATGCTCTGCCAAGCAGTGGGCAGCAGCCTCCCGCGGGGTCCTCCATCCTTGGATGGACCGCGCGTGGTCCCGGATGGGAGTCATTTGTCTTTTCATCGGCGTTACTGCACACGTTTTTCGGGGTTCCTGCACTCTCCCAGAGGAAGGGCCGCCCCAGGACGATCCACCCAACTCTGGCGCTCCTTGAATGATGGAAACTCAACTGTGGTTCATTTCCCCAAATCCACGTCTTTCCGAATGGAGAAGGGCGGGCGGGCGTCTGTCTGGAGAACAATCCCGTCAGCCTCTCTCTCGGCCAGACGCCTCCCCGGCGGGGGAGAATGTTGTCCCCTTTGAGGCTCGGGGGTCCCGGCTCCCTCCTGAGGAGGCAGAGGAGCGGGTGGCCTCTTTTCTTCCCAGGACTTCCCGGTCCTCCCCTTGACCCGCGTAGGGGCAGCCGGGTCTTCTCTGGCACTTTTTATCTCTGCCAGTGGCTGCCGGCGCAGGTTCTTCGCTCACCAGGAGCGTCTCCAGAAACAAATTTGCAGAGTTTTCCACGAAGCTTTAGCAGCTGTTTAAAACCCAACTGTGGAAACGGAGAACTAAAACACAAAACCCAGAAAGGAGCCTGGGGGGGGGAGGAGGGCCGCTAATCCATCAGCCCTGGGGCAGACCGCCAGGGTGCGGAGACCCCCGTCTGAGGGACCCTCCGGATAAAGCCGGGAAACCCAGGCTAGGACTTTTTAGAGCTGCCGAGCGCACCCGGATCAGCGCAGCTACCGCAGAGAAGGTCGGACCCATCCTTTTGCTGCCCTTCTCTGGCCATGGAGAGGCTGGGGTAGACTCGTCATGGAGGCTTTATTTAGGATGTAGAGATGGAAGCCATCTGGTCCAGCCCCTTCGTTTTACAGATAGGGAAGCTGAGGCTCAGGGTCCCTTTCCGTATTTAGCTATTCATACTGAGTAGGTCCGTTGAACATTCCCAGTCAAGGCTTTGACCTTTGCAGAAGGATCCTATTAGTCACGAGCTGTCGGTGGTCTCAGCATCTCCCTTGGGGTCTATTCAGAAGGTCTCTTTCGGGGGAGGGCCAGCGTGTTCTCCCTAAAATACTCTTTAAAGCTGCCCCTCCGGACTTCCGAAATGCCGATAGTGGGGCCTCCAAAGCTGGTCTAGAGGTCGTGGTTGGGATTTACTTTAATGAAGGTTTGGTTGGAAAGAGAAAAGCAGCAAAATAAATTACTTGAAATAGTGAGGGGAGACGAAAAGGCGTGCAATGAGATTCCCAAAACCAAACTGGGAAGCCGAGGAGGATCCGAGGAGGATCGGGGTTAAATCCGAGGCTCTGCTACTCCCAGCCCGATCATTTCCCTTCTCCAGGTCTCGAGTTTTCTCATCTGCAAAATGGAGGGAGTCCACTGGATGGGCCCAACTCGAGTTCCCATAAATCAGCCTCCGGACAAGAGACGTATTTTCAAGCATGAAATGGTCAGGCTGATGTTTCCAGGAAAGCCGATAGATGGGTTTGACTGAGTTTTCCTCCCAAATTCAGCAAGCTCACACCAGATACACTCAAAAAATGTTTACATTCACTACGGAAAAGGGCCGAAGAGCGCTCAGCCACCCCAACAAGAGTCTCCTTTTGGGGGGCACAGGGGGCTTCGTTTTCACAGGGCACTACATTCTTGTGGCTTAAGACATTCGTGGTTCCGAGGCTTCTGGGCTCATTAGGAGGAAAGGCACCCACGGAGGTGGAGTTTCGTTCCTCCCCATCCGAGGAATGCTTCGTTTGTCTTCCTTACTAGTTTTCTCTTTTTCATCAAGGTGTGAGTGGTGCTGGGCCCAGCCTGAGGTGGGACTGGATTTTTAATGACCCGTCTCAGGAAACAAAGAGGGAGAACATTCTCTAACTCTGCTCCCCTGAAGGGGGCCCAACATGAAGGACTTGATAGGTATTTTTTGGGCGGATGGATGGATCAATGGAAGCCGGACAGCTTGAAGGCTTGAAGAGTTTGAGCTGAGGGAGCTCTCCTACGACTAGGAGGTCTTGCAGTCTGTCTCTGAGCAGCAGAACGTTTGGTCACCAAATCTCAGACTAGGAAGCCATCGTAGAGGCCACGTCATCCAGCCTGTACCTAAACGGAGATCCTCTACATCACAGCTGACACCACGTGGTCAGGGAACTTCTGGAGAAGCCCAAGAGATGGGGAAAGCTGAGACAGCTGGTAGGAAGCTCTTTCTCTTGGGCAGGAGGCCCCCGAAGAGAGCACACAGCCTTCATGCTGGGGTCTTCTCCAGGCTCTGCTGGCCATGCTAAGGATCCCTTCCACCTGCCTCCAAGCTTCCATCTTCACCCAGCGCTCCTTCTCCAGAGCCTTCTCCACCTCCATCCTTACCAACAGGGGCTTCTTCAGCTGGCCCACCCCACACGGCCACCTCCTGCCCTCTGAGGATCTCGCCTTCACCTGCTTCCACCCTCCAGGAGGCGGACCTCACAGGGCACTTTCAGCCATAAAGTTGGTTCCTGAGCGGTCTAACAACCTGACTCCCCTAACAAACCTCTCCTGCCGCTGCCCCGCTGCCTGCCCTCCCTGACTAGCATATATTCCTCCTCTCTGACAGTCTCCAGGCTGATTCTGAAACCCCTGACGCCACTGACCAAACCCTGCTCTCCATCCCCAGCTGTCCACTGCCTAGTCCTACCCTTGGCTCCCCAGCATCGTGTTGGAGGTCGGTGCGCCCCTCCCCCTGGGCTCCGGAATGCCTACTTCATCCTAAACTCTGTCCCTTCATCTCCTGGCCCTCCTCGAGACCCGGGATGCCTAATGATGCCGGGTGCACTTTGACACATTGCCTCTGCTAGACTGGCCCCCTCTACCATCATCATTCAACTTCGCTCCTTAAAAGTGGCTCAAACCAAACATAACCCAGCCCAGACCGTAGCTGTTAGCCAAGGACCCCCAGGATCCCGTATCCCCTTTCTTGCTCACAGCATACTGTCACAAGCGTTCTCTCCACATCAACTCCTCTCATGCCAGGGGACTTCAACCAGCACATTAACACTCCCTTAACTACCATCTTCAATCAGTCCATCTTTCTCTTTGCCCTACAATGCCCAAAGTTGTTCATTTCCTTCTAGCCCTGTTTGTTCCCCCCAAAGTGGGCTCCATTTTTTCAGCCAAGAGAATTTGTGTACCTTACAGGCCCCCAAGAAACTGCAGCCTTTCCTTCCCATCACCCATCACTCTTCAATTGTCACCCATGGCCTTGCCAAGACCCACAAGGGATTCATCTCCATCCATCTTCTGTGGCAGTGCTGTCTGTCATCCACCCTCATCTCCAAACTCTTCCCCACCTTCTCCATTGCCCATAAACATACCCATGGCTCTCCTTTGGAAAAAAACAAAACAAAAACTACCTGTTTTTCTCTCTTCCCCTTCTTGACTAAGCTTGAGAAAGCCATCCATACCTTCATTCCCTCGGCTTTCTCTCCCCTTTTAAACACTTTGCCCTTTGCAAGATGGAAAGCAGTTCAGGGCACTTACACCCTGATGGCAACAGTGTCGACACCCAGAAGAGAACAATCCCCAGGACATGGCGGGTTGCTGAAGCCACCCCCGAAGCTCTGGGTAAAACAGGACAGGGATTGTCCCCTTCTCCCTCCATTATCATTTGGAGAATCTACATTCACCTGGCAGAGTGGGATTTTCTAATGCTTTTTTATGCTGGAATAAGCTTTAACCAAATGAATTTCAGTTGGGTCGGATTAATAAGTTGGGAAAGACCTTGGTGACAGCTTGTTGGAGACACAGAGCCTGCTGTGATTCCTCATCCCCCGGGGCATGTCATGGGGAATTAGGTGGAAACCCTGAAATCCCTTTCCATTCATTGAAATAAAAATGCCATAGAAGGAATACTGGACTTTAGAATGTTGAGGGATGGGGTTGGAGAACAAGCAGGAATGGAAAGGATGATGAAAATATTGGCCTCTCGGCAAAACTTAATACCTGGACTGTATAGGAAACTGCAGGCAAGAAAGTGGCCCCCAGAAACTTATCTATTTTACTGCTATCTTGCTTATCCGTCACATTCATTCCTTCCCCCTCCCCCCACCAAGGGAGGCAGCCTTTGAGACAAAATCAGAGGGAAAAAACCATTCCACAAAACAACAGGCTAAGAAATGGGCCACGTCCATGGTTTCCCACTTCCCATCTCCTGTTTTATTTCATTCCAAAGGCCACAAACGAGTGGGAGGCGGCCACCTAGCTGTCCCCTCCTAGGACACTGGCATTGCCACGGAGGGGGCCCGTGGATTTTTAATCACACACCCTGGGGAAGCATCTCTTCTCCATGGGACCATGGGAAGCACACACTGGCTCTTCCTGTATTCACCGATGTCTTTGCTCACGAGAGAATTCCAAGGGCAGTTAGGCTGCAGAGGGGGAGGCGAGCACACTTGATACTCTTCCAATTTTGTGGAGTTACATGGCTTTGAGGAGAAAAGTGGGTCACCCTGGGGAGTTACGATGCTTTGCAAGGATCAAGGGGAAATAGGCCTCCTGGTCCCCTCGTCAGCCCACAATGGAGCCAAACAAGGACTGAGTGTCGAGTGGTCACTTGTAGCCGCCGGTCCAGGGTCAGAGCCCCGTGGAGGGCTCTTTCCACCAGGGTGTCAGATTCTTTGCTGATCAGCTTTTACCTCCTCTGAAAAATGATGGGGTTGGGCCTAGGCTGAGAGGTGTCTAAGAGCGGGCTTCGCCGCCACCAGGCTGCCCCCCAGGCCTGCCTGTCTGATCCTTTCTCTCTCCCCTGCAGAACGTCAACGGCATCAAGTACCACGCCAAGAACGGCCACAGAACGCAGATCCGCGTGCGCAAACCCTTCAAATGCCGTTGCGGGAAGAGTTACAAGACCGCTCAGGGCCTGCGGCACCACACAATCAACTTCCACCCCCCCGTGTCTGCGGAGATCATCAGGAAGATGCAGCAATAACCCGCTGGTCCTAACTGTGCCAAGAAATCCTCACCAGCAGTTGCTGATTTTGAAAACAGCCACCTTTTGTCAAGGGGAGCTTCAGCCACCCTTTAAAAGAAGAGTTAAATGCATGCTTTACATTTTTTTCTGTAATTTTGGAATGTTATCTTTGTAGAGTTCATGATTTTGTACATTTGCACATGTAATCCACCATACCCACCATTTTCATTACTTTGATATAAGGTGCTAAAACAGAAAAAAGCTCTAGGCTCTTCAGAATATCTTCCCCAAAACAAAATAAAACCGAGGGCATGTGGCATCCAGGTTCCATCGTACCGCGGTGTTGCCAACTGGGGGGAGGGGGGGCCCTGGCACAAGATGATTCCAAGATCGTGAGTGAAGTTTCCCAACACATTAACTCACACGTGTGCAAAACCAAAACATCACCCCTGTCGTCAAGCTGGTTAACATGCCTTACGGAGGGGAGCTCGGACCCGTGGTGTCGGAGATATAAATAAGAATGTTTAACATAATATGCTAAAAATATTTTCATACTTAAATAACATACATAAAGAGGTGTGCTTTCTCTGTTTTCTATTTTCTTGCAAATCTTTTTTTCCCCTTTGAAATGCTGAAGATCTTGCCATGTGACTGAGCAAACAATCATTTTAATGTTAGAAATGACTTTTTATGAGGTGTATTCCATTCATCCATCCATCGAGTGCCTACTAAGTGCAAGGCATGGTGCTGGATGCTCGATTCATGCCCATCAGGTGTTTGAGGACCAAGATTCGGTGACGTTTCCCCCCTAAAATCTGTTTGGAAACACTCGGAAATACTTCAGGGCAAAATGTGTGTGTGAGACTTCGCTCCGCCTTCATCCTCGGATGGAGTCCTAAAGCACTTTGCAGTTCTCTATTGCCAACAGATTTCATGTTTTCTATGTTGCCAATTCCTGAAACTACTGCCCTGTCGTGCCTGTGGCTGCAAATAAAGACGAACGTTCTGGGCATGTTTCGAGGGGAGCCCTCCGGGCTGGCGTGGGAGCCGTTGGGGAGGGGTCTGCGTTCCCGTTGGAACTCTGTAGCTTTAGACATTGAGCCTTACTGACGACGAAGTGCTTCTTGCAGCGGGTGGTCACGGAGGGGGGACCGAGATGGCCCATCGTAGCATAACTTCTCTCGGGACCGTTCCCGAGCTCTTCCTCAGTCGCAGGACCATCATGCCTTGAGGGTTCTTTTCTCCCAAGTGCTATTCTTGAAACATGAGTTTACCAGTTGCCTAATTATGCAATAAAAATTGCTCGGAGACGGCCAACTTCCCACAAAACAAATTGGTAAGAAGCGAGTCGGGGCTGCCTGTGACAACGCGCTCCCCCTGTGGCCTGTGCCCGTGCCAGGAAAGGTCTTCGCCCAGCTGGGAAGCAGGTGGCCCGCCTTTTATTTTTCCCTTTCCAGGACACGTCCTAAACTTCGAAAGGATGACGACTATCTGTTAGCCAGATGTGGAAGCAGCTACTTTCATCCGCCTCGGAGCCTTCCGACGAGGGCTCTTCGAGGGTTCCTAAAGAGAACGTTCGTAAAGAGGTTTCCTCAGATCTCTGCAGGCGCGATCGGGGTTCCGAACACACAGTGCTATCATTTAGCTTTCGAAGGCGATCCAGCCTGAAAGGAGCCACTGGCTGGGCCCCCGCCACCGGGCCACGCTCCTCCGGCCCGAGCCTGAGGCTGGATCTTAGTTCAGCAGCCAAAAGTCATCAGATAAAATCATCATGCATGGAACTTCCTTTCAGCTATGAAATCAATTCCAGCTTCTATTTACCTATTCATTGTGACAGTATTACTAAGCAGGTAAGGACGGGACTATTTTGTTATACCGTGTATAGTGAATGTATTGTACTGTGTCTGTGAAAACTGTGCTTTAAATTATATTTTCATATGTTTTGTTGGGGGGAAAGAACATTAAGTTTGAAAGTGACAGGTTTGGGAGGAACTGAAGGTGCCGTACGGAAGAATTCCTGTTGAGAAAGCTGCTTACAAATGTAAATCAAATCACATTTAAAATAAACTGCCTCTGACCCAAAGCAAAAGTGGCTCTTCCTTTCACTCCGCACTTCACATGGCCAGATGTTGGGATTCTCCAGCACTACTGAGTCAGGTGCCAGTTGGATTCCTTCCAGTTACTAGATTTGGCCATTTTTTTACCTAAAATGTTGCACCAAATCAAAGACGTCCAGACAGACAGCAGGGCAAAAACTGTGTGACCCCAGATATGGGGGAAAAGCAATAAAGGTGATGCGAGTCATTGGCGCGCCCCAATGGCCGGGGCACACCCAATCCCCGGTGGCACCAGTACTGGGTGAGGACATTTTACTCATTGGGAGAACCAGAACCTTCCCTCGCAGCCTCTTGGGTCAGACAAGGATGCCGAGAGGGGCCTCACTAGCCTAACCCCGAGATTTCCAGGCCTTGTTCAGCGGCAGCAGGTCCTTCTCGGGCGGGTCTCGGGCAGATCTGCTCTGACTTTGGGTCTAGTCGCACCTCTGGGCCTGGGACTCGTCTCTAAATCTAGCACCAGGTAATATCTCAAATTCTTTCCGGCTCTATTTAGGATCCTATTTTTAGTACAGTCTGTGGTTTTATCTATGTAGGGCAAGTAGGAGTGAGGAAGCTCTCCCCACTCCCCCTTCCGTGGCCTCAGAGAGCTGCCCGAGGCTTCCAGGGGTGGCTCAGAACTGAGGGAGACTCCATGGAGCTCTCTGAGTGTGAACATGTAAAACAATTGGAAAGCACCCTGTAACTAAACTGGGTCATGTGAAGACAAACCAAAGACAACGAAATTTGGGGCAACTTTTTAAGTGCTAATAAAGCATGAAGTAGTCAAACCACTCCATTAGTACTGACAATTTTTGAATTTGTGGCACTGATTTAGAAGAGGCCGGCGGCACTGGGCATGGGCAGAGCTTCCCCCGAGTGTTTCCACAGGCATACAAGAAAGCAGGCAGACTACCCAAAAGAGGTCTGGGTTGAAAGAGTTATCAAAATGGAAAATAAAAACCCCTCCCCCATGGCCTGCAATCTAGGGGATCCATGGACCCGTGGAAGAGCCCCGAACTAGGCTCCTACACATGAAGTGGACAACAATGAAATAAAACACCCACAGAGCTCCGATACTGGTTTACCTTTAATGTAGTAAGTACTATACAGTCAGAAAGAAGCATATTTTAACTATAGACAAACGTAACCTTCATTTGGGTGTGTTTGTCACATTTTGAATTGCTTGATTACAAAGGTGATTTTTAAAGTTATGCTCAACAGGAAAACTATGCAAAACACACCAACCACCCCTGCGAGCCTTGAGCAACGGCTTGGTATGGAGAGAGCTGTGCTGCCCTGGGATTCTGCCAAGACCACTTTTCCATTGGCTATAAATACAACTGTCAGGTGATTGAAAAATAATCATCCAGATAAATCTAATTACAATTATTTCTCTTTGTTCATAAAAATACTGGATTAAAGCAAATGTGCTTTCTTAAGCAAACATCTCACATGTAAAAGAGTTATTTGCTATGTTGCAAGCATGTAATCTCATACGTGCATCTAAACTTCTAAGAGGATTAAAAAAACTATGTTCATAGACTAAATTCTATCATTTTCTGAAAGTTACCCAAAGAATTACTACACAAGATTGCTATCAGAAATACTTTTATTCCATAATATTTAATCATGCTCAATCACCTATTCAACAGAAACTTGTTTAATCAGTCTGCTAAATTCCTACCACCATAGAATTCTATTTTTCATAGAATTAATCCCTGTACCCTTTATTGATACAATGTTCACAATTGGGGTAATAAATAATGATACGCACACACAGAGGACTTCTGTCTTTTCTTGGAGCAGGTGAGAGTAACAGAGGCTAAATTGCTATCTGCTGATAAGCCCAATATTGATCCTGATGCTAATTCTACTGCACTGAATGCACAGGGAATGGATAATAGTAGTCAGAAAATGCAGTAGATGCTGTATCTGATACGGCTTCGCTAGTGGAGGTGATCTTTCTTTAATGGTAAACTGGAATAATGCATAAAAGAAAGTGACATTCTAGTCAAAATTTAAAACATTCTGATCAAAATGGGTCTGAACGTGCCTTTCAAAGCCCTGCTGGTCATAGTCTGGAGGGAACTGCTCACTGCACATGGGGCACACCTTCCAGTGACTCTCCACATGTTCTTCAAACTTGCTCTGGTCGTAGTTGGGAGGGAACATTAATTCACAGAGGGGACACTTCTTGTGAACATCAAAGCTTGAAGAGACGGGGAGAAGAAGTCATTATTTGAAACACTGACTTTCAGAACTGGGTCCCTCCAGAATTCACACCAGTGTCCACCCTCACATTAGTGACCTCACCCAGGAAATGGAACCACTTACCTGAAGCCAGATGCTTGGGTTGACATGTTTTTGTTGTCAAAGTAAGGCATCAAAGTAAAATGAAGCACGTAACCCCAAGGGGGAAAGCTTCTTGCAATTACCCATAAAAATGAAGGCAACCTAAAAACCCCCATAGCATCTACTCTACTGAATAAGAATTGGCTGCTCTACAGACAAAGCATCAGTTCTACGATGGAGGAGGTGATTACCTGGAATCGAAGCAAAAGCCTGTCCGGTGAGCATGTACAAGCTGGCTTGGAGGATCTGGAGCAGTAAGGGCATTCTCATCATCATCCTGCATAAAACATAAGAATTTCACAGGATTTAGTAATGTGTATCCTGGAATAGACAATTTAACCTGAACATGCTCAAATCTACAGGAAATTAGATCATATGTAAAAGAAAACCCAATATTTTTATTATCTTCTGGTTAGTTTCAGATGAAGATGAATTTGAAAGTCAATTTCTATAAGAATTTTTTTTCAACTTCAATGACTTCAAATATAAACTTCAAATATAAAAGCTGACATCAAAAAATTAAAGGTAAAATGAAGAAATTATTGTTAGATCTATGCATGTGGGAAGAGTTCATGATCAAATAAAGAGATTTAGAGGATCACAGAAGATAAAAAATGAGCAGTTTTGATAAAAAGGTTTTGCCCAAACAAAACCAATGTAGCAAAAATTATCAGGCAAGCAGGTAAATAGACCAAAAAAAAAAAAAAAATTTTTTTTTTTTGCAGCAGGTTTCAGATTTGCGAACAGGTACATTAATGTAATGTTAGTAGAGCTGTGTTACCAGGTTCAACAATTCTGAAAAGCAACTAAGAACTAAGTTTGCCTAAATTATTAAACTATGTGTAACCTTTGACCCAATATACCAGTGATTCCCAAAGTGGGTGCCACCGCCCCCTGGTGGGTGCTGCAGCAATCCAGGGGGACAGTGATGGCCACAGGTGCATTTGGGGACAGTGAATAACTGTAAGGGGGCAGTGATAGTATGTGACGGAGGCGCTAAGTAAGTAATATTTCTTTCTGAAAAGGGGGCGGTAGGCCAAAAAGGTTTGGGAACCATTGCAATATACCAATATTTGGTCTATACCCCCACCCAAGAAGAGACTTACATGTGCAAAAAATATTTACAGCAGTTCTTTCTGTGGTAGCAAATAATTGGAAATTGAGCCCTTCAAACAGGGAATGGCTGAAGAAATTATGGTACATGAATGTGATGGAACTATTAAGAACTGATGGAGAGAGATGGTTTTCCAAGAAAACTGAGAAGACTTGCATGAATGAATTGAAAATGAAGTGAGCAGAACCAGGACAATAATTTATAAAATAAAAACAAGATAGTAAAGATTAGCTACTTTGAAATATGTTGGATCAACACAATGTTTAGGTAATGGACTCAGTGCAAACTGAGATATCTCTCTATGTCTATCTATGGCTACAGCTGCATCTACAGGCAATAGACAATGTAGGGATTTGCTTATGCTGTAGATCTGGAGCAGGAATTTTATTTTTCTTTAACTGGGGTGGCGAATTTACAGCGTAAATATGGGAAAAATTGACTTTAGAAATGTTATTTTGTACTGTCTTAGCTCATTTATCTAAGGATCTGTAGAGAGGGCAGTGACTCAAGACCAAAACTCTGGCAGCAATATGCTCACATTCACATTAAACAAGCACCTCAACCACATGTGGAAGTCTACACCACTGCCAAGTAGTAAAATGCATTAATTCCAGTAAACTCTACTACAATTATAATAAAGTAAAGTGACTAACTGGTTAAAATAAGGAAGAGAAGGTTGGGGGTGGAGGGGAAGAAGTAGGTGATCATTCATGAGCATCTTTTCAAAACAAAAACCTAAGAATAAAGTCTAGCTCAGTTGTCGGTAAGACCCCTAAATTAGCAGAAAACACTGCTTCAGACTCACATTCGTACTCCCCTCAGGCCTGGGCCATCTGGACAAGCTTTCAATGGCAGATCATGCATTTCAATCATCTCTTGAGGTGCAACGGCTAAATCGCCCTCTTTTTCTATCTAACCAGGTAGTGAATGCCACAGTGAACAAACTTGGCCTGGGTTCAAATCCAACCTCAGACACATTCTAGCTGTGTGGCTCTGGGCAAGTCACTTGACCATAAAAACTGGGAAGGGAGTTGTCCAAGCCCTTCCAGGGTTATGAGAATCAAATGGATATTTGTGAAGCACAGTATCTGGGAAATATTAATAAATTATCTTATAAGCAGCTTGATTTCAGGACTATGAAGAAGCTTCAAATCACTACATTAAAAATCCTCACGAGTGGCATCACTCTATGGCATTCTGTCATCAGCATCCGAAGCCATGACCCCTATTCATTCTAGTTTTATATTCACGATGCTTTTGGACCTATCCAGACTCGGAAGAGAGTCTGACTTAATGTGTACTTAAAAAGAAACCCCCGACAGATGCTCCAGAATGAAGGTCCTTGAGGGCAGGAGCTGCTCTGTTCATGTATCCACAGCCCAGAGGTCTGCCGCCATGTCTGGCACAGAGTCAGCAACTAATCAAAGCTTATTAAAATAAACTGGACCTGGAGAGCTGTCTTGGCATCCAGGCTCTCCGTGAAGGCTTCAAGTAAGAGCCTTATTAGGAGGAAGGTCCTTCTATTGACCCACCAGAAAGTGTCCCCTCCAACTATCCTTCCTGGCCCCATTCCTCTTTCACCTGGCAGCCCCTTCACATTGCTGGAGGGCATCTGCAGGCTCCCTCCCTTCTAGTCTTCTCTCTAAATGTTCCCAATCCCTTGAACTGATGCTAATTTGGAATGGGATCAAGGCCCATTTGAGTGGCCTTTCTTGGACATCCTCCACTTGATAACATTCCTAAACCATGACAATAAAATGAGCCCACAGTCCCGACGTGGTCTGACACAGGCAAGTGCCAAGCTGCCCCCTCTCTTTTGGAGACTAGAGCCGAGGTCCCTCCCCACAACACTATGAGGAGCTCAGGATCTACGGAAACCCCCACATTTTTCAGGACAGTCTCCCCTCAGCTCGTACCTAGGTTCAAAACTTAACAACGACAAAAACACGCCACGACCTGATTTAGGCCAACGTTGTGCCCAAGTACCCCCTTTTCAGATTTCTCTGCCATCCAGGGTCTGGACCAGAACATGCAGGGCCAGCAGAGCCCTCAGCACCTGATGGACATCACATGTCCACATCCACAAAGAAATCATCCTCAAGTTACTGGACTCAACAGGTCCCCACACATACAGCCAGGGCCGTCCTGGGGCCTGGACATCGGTGCTAATGTCTTCTGGAAGCTAGGCAGGAATCAGTGGTGACAAATGGGGCACAAGATTTACCATTTTACTTAGCTGGTCGTGGGTGCTCTACAAAACAAAGTATGGGGCAGCCTCCAATACAATCACAGGCATTCTGTGATTTTTCTGAACTGATAGTGAGTTTTTCAAATGATACTTGGCTGTCACTACCACCATTTTCCTAAGAAGCGCCACCAAGGAGGAGATGGTATTTCAGCTCTGCTGAGTTAATTTCAGTCAGTAAAACAATTCATAAAAGCATAATGGAAACCTTCAATTTGAGGAATTATGTTTTAATTAACAACTGATCATTTACAATCCTTCTGCAAAATGGCAGTTTTTCATCATGCAAATGACTGCACCAAAACGTCCATTTGCAAAAAGGGCAGATATGATAAGTAAAAAAGCCAAATATGACTCTTCCAAAACACTTCTTCTCTCAAGCCTCCCACACCACTCCCCCTGAGCTGATACCCTACATCTCATGCCTCGTGCGTGCTCCATAAGCAGCTCAAACTCACTATTAACAAACTGTCTTTCCTCAAGCTTTGATTGATATTTTCCCAAATTTAATTAACTTTGTTTTCCCCTCATGATTTCTGTATCTAACAATAAATAAAATTGCTACCATTCCAAGAGATCAAGACAGCATTTCTAGGATACTGATTATATTCTACCAAATATGTAAGTCACCAAAAAGACATAACCACCTGATAACCCAAGATCTTACTTTCCTATTTCTGTATCTAACAATGTCTGCAATTTTAAATTGTGGCACCAAATTAATAATGAAAAAGAGTATGTGAATTTTTCAAAAGTCTGTAAGTGTGCTCTATAGAAGTACTCATATTTTATTGGATAAAAGTTTACTTTTATGCTTACCAATGAGGGTACAAATTTATCATTATTTTTGGAGACTTTCAATGTGTCAACATACAAAGGAGACAGCAACTGAAGTCACGACAATTAAATCAAAGATAGGAAATGAGGACGCATAATTCTGAGGACACTTCTTAAATACTGAAAGCCTTTACTTATACTAAAAAATTTCAAAATCACCTTGTTTTTAAATTTCTCTAATATCTCAGTCCTAGAAGCAAAGCCTAACGAGTACAGCATTCTTAACTCTCTTCCCCACCATTAGCAGCTGTGTCTCTTCTGGTCAACATAAATCTCCTGCTGTGATGTCAATGACTGCTTTCTTCTAAGTCATAGCAACAGAGCACCTCGAACAGAATGCTGCTCTTCGGAGCTCAGATTCCACTTCAGAAAGCATCTGGGGAATCACGAGCAGAACACTTCTCATTTACAGTCTCAATTTTCTAACAAATAAAATGGGGAAAATGTTATGCCTAACTCAGAAGGGCTTTGCAAACCTGATGTTATATGAAGAAGTTACTACATCATGTATAATGTTTTTACCCACATATTGTATTCATTATCATTTGCGTTATCCTCCCTCCCTCAATCCTGACTGGCTTTGTCTCTCAAATTAATAAGAGTATCACATTTGCCTTGGGCTAGTTCTATTAAAAAGATATACTTGGTAACAGAAGATAAAATCCCTTAAACAGTAAAAAGGTGGCATGGGAACTAAACTAAAGCACTTGACCCAAAGATTGAAGATCTTTGTACAAATTGCCTTTGTCCTATCTTTGGGGTGACCTGCTTGCATCCTGACTTACTTTATTCCTCTGAGCTTAATTTATGCCTTCTCTCTCCAGCTACCTAATAGAGCTATTTCTTCACTAACACTGCTTTGCCATTCATTTGTATCTTTAAAAATTATTTTACTGTGGAATCCTTGAGTGCTCCAAGTAATTGTACTGTCATTCATTTACAGCTTTCTTTTAATGTGCAGAAATTAAAATTATGTTTTAGAATAGTACTCCCAACAGATCTTCATTTCTGACTGCCATAAAATGTAAAGATAAGAAACTGTGATAGTATATACAAATTGGTTTCTGTCTGGTGTAAAGAATCTGTGTGGAGAAACAGTAATCCAAGGTTACTTCCTATTCAAGCATATTAGAGCCTTTCCATCTCATTACCAAATCTCGGTGTGTCAGCAAATGAGCACAAGACTCTAACACTGCTTCTTATGGGTTTGCAGGAGGGCAAAGCACAGATTTAAAAAAAAAATCTCTGCTAATTAAACTGAAGCAGATGACTAAGGAAGAGAAGAGCTTGTCACAGGTAATGTCGGAGCCAAGAATGATCAGATTAGATATGCAAAATGGGAAGTAAAGGTGGGGAAAAGCAGTAAGAAAATATTCCAGACCTTAAAAAGGCTGCAAAAGTTCTGACAGTTTTCCTAATTATTCCCAGTAATGGACATAGGAGGCCAAATGGCAGAAGAGAGAAATACATTTTTCTCCATTATGGGTGCTGAGCACCAGGGCTAAAACCATGCCTGTCTGAACACTGATCAGCTTCTGCAAAGGTTAATAGCAATTAAATGCAGCAAACTAGATTAAATGAGAAGCAGGTCATGATACCACTGTTCTTGCAAAGAGCACAATAAAGTAATTCTTTTAAATCCATCTTGGACCACAGCTCATCAAAAAAGAGCAAGGAGAAAGAAGCAAACTAATTTAGTGAATGGTTAAGAAATCCCTTAAATGCAATCAAAGCATATAATGACGTGTTACACAAGCAGAAACATGTTCATCCAAGGGATGCACCATTAAACAAAAGGAGAAAGACATCTAAGGGAAGTTCACACAATAACACTGGAGAGGACTGGAGTCTTTTCTAGGTAAATACTCTTTTCATTCAAATAATTCCAAGCTTCAAGTGGGCACAGAAATAAAACAGACATCTCTCTCTCTCTAGCAGTCCTTATTTGAAAAAATTTCTACTCACAAGTATTAATTTTTAAATAAAAACACTTTCAGCCTGATAACTACTTTTAAACAAGTTTAAGCAAGACTAAAGGGGCAGAGTTAGAGCTAAACGTGACCCTTGAAGGGCATCTCATCCAAACATCCAATCCAATGTCTCCTTATCTATCAAGGTTATATGGCTTACCTGAGCTCATTAAGACTAAGGTCTCAGTCACAGGATTTCTGACTCAACGCACTTTCAACTATACTATGCTGCCTCTCCAGTATGTCCATCAAAAACACAGGCTATCTATTACTTTAATGAAAATCCTACAGAATAAAGAAAATGGTTCTGAGGCACTTTTATGACTGATTCTCTAACTCAAAAGACAATTGAAATGCTGCCAGGTTTTCCAAATTAGTGGCCACACCTGTATGGTATTCTAATAAATTAGTTAGACAAAGAAAAGAGAAACTTGGTTTACATTGCTGTCTTCAGGGTCTTCTAAACCATCAGGCCGACTAAGGTTTCGGGCAGGCTGGCTACAGACTACGTTGTCTTCCAATTCCCACAAGAATGTTCTTGCAGGTGGCCTCTGGATTTCATCTGGGTAAAATGCACCATCTGCTCCATCTGAAATAAGAATCATAAAAGAACAGGAAAATATAATCCTAAAATTGATCTTTTATTTTTATCAAAATTAGGTGAGAAAATAGCTAAAATACATCCCAAATTCCTCAAAATTGAAAGTATTTTTTAAATAATTGAAATGCATATAACATTTATATAATGCTTGATGGTTTAAAAAACAATTCTACATCTGTTGTTTTGTGTCCTCCCAGCATGATAATAGGGAGATAAAATCACCATATCTTAATTTCCCTGATTTGCAGATGAAGACACTCAGATATTCAGTGACTTGTGCCTATGCCCACACATTTAGTGATTGCAAGAAGCAGGATTCAAATTCATATCTCTGCTAAATCTTTGGCCAATGTTTTTTCCACTATTCAGAAGTTATTTAATTTTTAATTAAAACTTGAACTTAAAAATTAGAACTATTTCTCTCCACTGTCTACCCACACAAGAAAATCATACCTCGCCATAAACTTTTGTGCACTTATGTACAAAAGTTCTGTCATTCTCCAGCATAAGTCAAAACTCTGAAATGTCTCTGAAAACCCACCTCTTGTGTCCTGGGTTGCATAGGGATTTCCAAACTGTAGGACTGGCTTCCTATTTGGCACTGAAGGAACAGGCGCATTCTGCTCTTTGAGGGTATTGCTCCCAGGGGATTTCCAGGAATTCTGACCTTCCATGACTCTTTCTGCTGGATTTTCAAGTCTTCTTGTAAGCACCTAGAAATCAACGACAAAATCAACTAGACCATAAACAAACTAAGGAATCAAACTTTTTATGGATAAGACAGCAGGAAACAAATACGGTATGTGAAATAATGACCACAGGGTACCTTTTTCACTGTTTCCAAAATGCAACCTACATCTCCCCAAGTTCTAATAAACAGGCCCTTGCCCAATTGAGTCTCACCTCAACTTCAAATTCCTCCCTTCTTTTGAAGTATAGTTCAAACACTGCCTCTCTTTATCCTTATCTCTCTCAAATGCATGTATTTTCCCTCTAACTCCTTAATTTGGGAATGGAATAATCATTTCTTAAGCATTTCGTTTGTGCCAAGCACCACGTTAAGCACTTTAACAATTATGAACTTGTTTGATCTTCACAACAACCCTGGGAGGTGGGGTCTATTAATATACCCATTTTATAGTTGAAGAAACTGAAGCAGACAAAAAAAGTTAAGTGACTTGTCCACAGTCACAGAGCAAGTAAAATATCTGATGCTGACTTTGAACCCCCGTGTTCTATGCACTGAGAATGTAGGTGGGTATCTGTGTCTGTGCTTGTATGTGTATGGTATGGTATGGTATCTAGATTGCAAGGATCAAATGAGCTAATAATTGTGAAGCATTCTTCAAACCATAAAAGCACTCTATTCATGGTGGCTATTATTCTTTCTAGAGTTATTGTTGGGGCAAGGGAAGTTGTTCTCCTATGTATGGGCCTATTCATAAAGCCAGCATGGTAGATAGAAGTGATCATGGAGCCAGGAATACTTCAAGCTGTGCCTCTCCCACACGTGGCTTCAGGAGGTCTTTTTCGGGGTAACTGGCACCCAGAGATTCTAACAATGAATGAAGGCCCCCAGTGCAGGCCTGTAGGAAAGCAGGGATAGTTTCATTCTCAGTATTTGTGTCCTCAGTGCCTGGCACTTAGCAGCTGCTTAACAAATATTTGCTGATTGAATACAAAATGGATTTTGGAACTGTTCTAAATGCATCATATGATTTCCAAACACAATTCAGCCCACTCTCCTGGTCCTGTTTGAATTGTGGACCCAGATCTAGCGGGTCTCCTGCTAATTCTATATGGCTACAAATCAGAAGACACTTAGTTACCACCTGTGACACCTAAGCTCTATGACCCAGTTTCCTCAGGCCAGGTACAGGAGGAGAGATTCAGAAGCCTCTAAAACTCAAAACTATATACAGCACACACAAATGGCTATACCATGTGGATGGGATTCCTGATTCATTAGCTGATGACATGCCCACAAGGAGTGATAAGAAAGATCAAGCCACCAAGAGAGAAATGGCAAGAGCCACAGGCAGCTCTCTGAAAAAGGCACACTGAGGTCAAATGTGGTCCAAAATGGAGCCTACATCAGTATTCCGTGGGCACCTTTATTGGGGGCGACTACACTGATTTCTTATAAGGAGACCCAGGGTAGGGATCGATCCCCAGGATTCCAGAGAAGAGCAGGCTGTAACGAGGCGGACAAGAGAAAGAGTTCCAAGTCATGGCTAGGGAGCACTAATGAGCTCACCCATGTGACTTACCTCACATGATTATGAGAGAAAAGGGTTTTGCAAACTTTCAAGCACTCTGAGGAGAGCTAATATAACTGCTAAAGATGACATATGAGTTTGGAAATCTTCTAATAGGAATGACTTTACCATAAGATAGCCAAAAAACTCAAGCCAACCACAGGAGAAAACTGTAAATCTGAAAATAATGGCTTTCTTAAAAATCAGGGGTAGCTAGATGGCTCAGTGCATTGAGAGCCAGGCCTAGAGACGGGAGGTCCTGGGTTCAAATCTGGCCTCAGACACTTCCTAGCTGTGTGACCCTGGGCAAGTCACTTAACCCATTGTCCAACCCTTACTACTCTTCTGCCTTGGAATGGATAGTCAGTACTAATTCTAAGACAGGAGATAAAAGTTTTAAAAAAGATAAACACATCTATGATCAGAAAAGACTCTAAAATAAAAAGGGAAAGGCACTGCTAGTCACAGCAAGGATCCTGGTGCCACTTTATTTTTACTTCCCTCATGTTGAATATTTCTCAAAGATAAGGGTTTAGAAAGAAAGTATAAAAGCAGTATTTTTCCTTCTCACTAAGAAATTTGGGAGGTACATTCTGAGTAAACAAGAAGGTAAAAAAGAAGTCCATAATCCAACATTTTAAATTTATCATGTTTAGCAGTTTGTCCTTTTTGTCTTCGTGGCATGGACAAAGTTATCATATTACATTACTATGAGTGAAATTACCTGTGTCACAAATTTCAAAAACGTGCCTCTTTGGGTATATACGAATAATTTTTAAGTATCCACATTTTCTGTTACAGGTATGTCAGCTTATTGCTTCAGTTAAATGGACTAAATGCCTGTTAGTTTGGTGACAATGGTTATGACATGACCACATGTTTTATACTAACTTCAATGTAACTGTTCCCTAGGTAGAACGACACGTCACAAGGATCTGTAAGATATCTAGCACTACAGTTGTATCTGATCCAGAGATTTGGCTAAAGATTTAACTCATTTTTAAAAATGGATTGCTCACT
This sequence comes from Gracilinanus agilis, assembly GCF_016433145.1. NCBI lineage: Eukaryota > Metazoa > Chordata > Mammalia > Didelphimorphia > Didelphidae > Gracilinanus > Gracilinanus agilis. Next base: position 18,402,798 of record NC_058134.1, on the reverse strand, counting down.
ACTTGTCTTAACGTCAAAGCAAAGCTCACACTCAGCTTGTTAAGCCTAACACAAAACTAAATTAAATTTATGGTCTTGAATAATTTTTTAAACAACATTCATTAGTACAACAATCACAAGGTATCAGCCATATAGAATAAAAGCCTTTAAAGTTAAGTATCTATGAATCTATTTTACACAACTGTAAAAAGAAGTTGCAAGGCAATCTGCTATATACTAGAGCCATTATTTAAAAGGGTGAACACACCCCATAGTAAATACTCCATTATTAGTGTTTGTTTATACCAATTGTAAACACTAATACAACCTACTTTGGTGTCTTCAAACCTATGCATTTCTTCTATCCCTGTAGTATCTTTTAGATACAAGGTTTACTACTCTACTCCCTTCACCTCGGCTGGACATTGAAGAGGCAACAAAGCCGTGCTTAAAAGCCACTGTGCTTCCTCTAAAACTGCTGCATGTTACCAAAGAAAAAGCAAATGCACAATAATCCACTATTCCATCTATACACTGGATTTTTCAAGACATTACTCTATGCAAACCAAACATTAACAATACAGAAGATGAGCCATTTTTTGGAGAATGGTTTTAAGATTAGAGTCCCAATGACCAAGTCCAAAATTATTTATTCTGGGTATATTTGCATTGTCTTAACCTAATTTTCATAACTGCTTCCTTCTCTAACCTGCATTCTGAAAAGCACGGGTCTTCTGATGTACTCTCATTCCTACCTTCTCCTCCTTCTCTCTGGTGAGAGTTTCCAACTGGAAGGTCATATCATGGATTTCTTGATCTCTCTGCACCAACTCAACCTGTACAAAAAGTCAGCATTAGTCCATTTAAAGAATAAGGTTTAGCAGCCTCCACTCATTCCTTTTACCTCCATTCACATTCTTCTACTGAAATTACCCTCCAAGGTCAACCATAACCTCTTAATTGTCCAATCCCAGGATTTTTCATAGCTATCCTTTTCCATGTGGCAGTCGGCACAGTCAATTCTTTCCTTGACTCTGAACATCCCCTTCCTGTTTTCCTCCTCTCCTCTTCACAAGCAATTTCCAATATGATGTTTTGGCCGATCTTCTTTTCTCTCCCCTCCTCATCTACTCCCACAACATCAATTCTGTACCCCATGCAGATGGTGTACATGGGTGGAAACATGTGCCTCCCATCCTGATTTCTCTACCAAGAGATTAGTAATGCTTTTTGAACCTTCTATTGGCCACAACTGTGCCATGAAAAACCTGAAAGTGTTTATCTCAAATGAAACCTTTCTTGACTTGCCTCCTTTCCACTATAGGGAGTGTGACCATTGTGAAAGGCATTCAAAAGCTCAGTAATTTTCATATGTGCCTCATGCCCATGCCCACCCCATCCAATCTAGACAGTTAAATTCATTCTTTCTTTGCAATGTATCTGCACAAACTCTTCAATGCCGCTAGAAAAATGCAAGTTCCAATCAATCTATTTGAGTCACCTGAGACACCCTGTATAAATAAGGTGCTGGCACGGTATCTAATGCAAGTAAATGCAAAGCTGTGTAAGAAATGGAAGGGACACGCATGTTTCCTATTATGACAGTGAACCACAAGAAGACGACTCAACACTTAGAATTAGAAAACAAACAGGCAACACAGAGATAGTGTAAAGGATCGACCTTTCTAGGCTCTCCGTACTATTCACAAACAAACAAGGGCCACACTGACTTTATATTGGTCTTCCACCTCCGCAAGGCGCAGTTTCAGCTCCTCACTGATTTTCACCTGCTCCTTCCATTTCAACTCCATTTTGGCCAACTCGTCAGCATAGGTGCTACATTTGGCCCTCTCGTCCTACAAGACACAAAGAAGGTTATCAAGTCATGTTGATTATGCTTATTATTCACTGTTTCTAAACCCTCACCTTCCCTCTTAGAATCCATACTGTGTATTGGTTCAAAGGCAGAAGGGCAGCAGCAAGGGCTAGGCAATGGGAGTTAAGTGACTTGCCCAGGGTAACAAAGCTACAAAGCGTCTGAGGCCAGATTTGAACCCAGAACCTCCTGTCTCTGGACCTAGCTCTTTGGTTATTCATTTATGCAGCTCAAATTATGAGAACAAAGTAACTATCAGTTGAATTTCAGACCAACTATGTCTAGATTTATGCAGGGATGAGGCCACAGTTTACAGATGGGTCACTCACCTTCTAGTATATTCTACCTGCTTAGTACATTTTAACTTCACTGCCAACACCTCAACAGTCCAAGACATTGAGAGTAACTCTAAAAGCTAAGTAGTCCACAGGAAACGGAAATGTCAAGACGTGGGTGCTCACGTGTCCGTCTATCCTTCAAGTTATCACATGAAGGAAAATGAGCGTAGCTGAGGACGTGTGGTGGCCAGATCAGCCGACTCCCTCTAAAGAGCATCATCCCAAGTGGTTCCGAGGTAAGTAGAGACGATACTTCTAACCGTGTTAGAACCCAGAGGTTCAGTGATTGCCTCGGACCACACTGTGTGTCAGAGGCCAGAATGACCACCAGCCCACTCTCCATCGGACCATGTGTTATACTGAATCTCTGCGAGCCAGGAGTTCACATTGTGATTGACAGGCGGATCTGCTGGATGTCGGAATGTTCCCAGAGGGGCATGCGGGGGGTATAAATCCACCCTGGCAGCCCTGGCAGGGGTCCTTTCTTTCCCTGGGTCCTGAGATCAGTGGATCCTGGTCTTTTGTGGGATTAAGACTTGTAGACTCAGACTTGCAAACTCCTCCTGTTTGTTCCTATAACATCAACAACCTGTACCCAGACCATCATTTCTGATTCTGCTGCCCCTAGATAGTAGGAAGTCAATCATCTTAGTTATCTAGGTTTCCCAGGGCCCGGGAGGGATCCGGGAAGTGGGCAGGAGAAGAAGAGGGTGGAAAGGGGTGGATATCTCAAACTGGTTAGGCAAATCATCTAGAGAAGAAGCTGACACATCATACAGCAGTTTGCCTACTCTGGTGTGGCTGTGGCCAGGCTGGACCAGAGAGAAGCTAACCATCCTAATTCATTTACTTGCCTACAGTTTAGAGATTCATCATTACCAAATTAATTAGGGTCTCTCAATACCTCTATCCAATCCCATTATCCTTCTTTGTTTAAAGTACCTTCCTGAAGTGGTTATTCATAGCTTCTTTGGGAAGGGGGAGACGCAAGCTAAAGCTAAAGCTTTACCAAGCTAAAGAGCCCAATATGTAATATCAATCAACCCCAGGTGGGTCCTGAAGGGATATCATCCATTGACCTAAAGGATCCTGCCTGGACACTGTTACAAAGGAGGGAGGTGTCATCTCATCCTCTCTATACTTCATCTACATACATCTAGGAGTATTATTATAACACATGCCACTATTGGGAAGGAGTGGAAGAAAAGGAAGCATCCATCTGCCTCAGTAAAGAATACCCAACAAATCCAAACTGATAAACAGTTGTCAGGGAGTAAAACTAAAAGTCCTGAATAATCCAAAAGGATAAGCATAGGGTGGCAGCATCAACTGGCAGTTCTCTTTTCTATTTTTTGAATAGGGTCACAGACTGATTAATTCTGCACAACCACTACAAACTGAAAAACGTCCTCTTTTAAAATGAAGACTAAAAATAGCAGGAAAGTAAATTGAAATATGATTATCCTAGCTTCTAAAATAAATGTTGCTGTGGGAGGACTGAAGTGAGCAGAACTAGAGAAATACTGTACACACAGTAACAGCAACATTGTAATGACATTCAAACATGAAGTCTTTAACTACTCTGATCAATAATAAGATGATCCATTACACCAAAGAACTTGGTCAAAAATTCTATCCCAGCGACAGCTGGGTAGCTCAGTGGATTGAGAGAGCCAGACATTGAAACGGGAGGTCCTGGGTTCAAATCTGGCCTCAAACACTTCCTAGCTGTGTGTGACCCTGGGCAAGTCACTTAACTCCCACAGCCTGACCCTGACCACTCTTTTGCCTTGGAACTAATACCCAGTGTTGACTCTGAAGATGTTAAGGGTTTAAAAAATGCTATCCACCTGGCAAGAAACAGAAATTGAGGGGAGTCTATCAATTGCAGAATGGTTATATAAGTTGTGACATAAGATTGTGATAGAATACTATTGTGCTATAAGGCACAGGAAGTTTCCTCATAGAGGAGGTCTCATTCCAATTAAATCACAGGTCAGAAAAACCTGAAACTTATGTAAGAAGGGAAAATGGGAATTATTATGGTTGGATTAGATATTTAAGGTTTGGTTACCAGAATGACTTTTATAGTGGTTTATTTACACTCAGGAAGGTTGAAGGAAGGGAAAAAGAGAAACTCTGGCCCAGACCAGAGGCCAGAACCAGGTAGGGCTTCAGAGGCCCCAGCAGAGGGCACAGAGGTGAATTAAACAAGGCTTCTAGCCACAAGGCCTCCTCTAAAATGAGAGGCCTCCTTTGAGGCTGGAGCCTCCAGAAACGCCAACGAGTCCCTTGTTTTTGATTTGTCACTTACTGTGACTTGTGGGTCACAGACCTCGTTCCCTCCACACTTAATTCTAAATTGGGTGGGGTGACATTATTTCTGGTGGCTAAAGTCTAAAGAATGAATGAGGGTGAGTTAATTCCATTTACACACATTCATATATGAATACAAATAATGACTAATATGATACAAAGTGCAGCGAGTAACTAGAAGAACATTGTATATAATAACTGTGAACTTAATCTCAAGAATACAAAGATCCACAGCAATATGGAATAATGTACAGGAATAATGATAAAAATGCTATCCACTCCTAGAATTGTTGGGAGTCTTGAGTGCAGATACAAGCATACTACTTCAGTTTTATTTTCTTCATTTGTTATGAGTGTGCATGTAGCGTGTATCTTCTTTCACAGCAAGATCAACATGGAAATATGCTTTGCATGATCATACAAGTATAAAAGGAAAAGCAGGATAGAGAAAACAGGAAAGAAAAAAGGGAAACTCAAAGTTCTAGAAAATAAAATGTTTTGTGTATTTGGGAAAAAAATAGTATCCAAAAAAAGAGAAGACCTGGTGTGAGATCCAAAGTGCAGATTGAACCACATTTTTTTCCATCCTTTATTTTTCTTGCTTTCTTTTCTCCCAGAATATGGCTAAGCATGAAAATCTAACTTCTTAACTTCTACTGGGTAGGCAAAGGTTATAAAAGAGGGAGAGAATTTAGAACTGAAATTAAAATGCATGACAGGTTTACAGATTTAGAGCTAGCAAGTACCTAGGACACTAGGTCCAATGGCCTAGTTTTTAAAAGGGGGAGCCTGAGACCTGGAGGAGTTAAATGCTTGCCCAAAGTGATACAGGTACTGACTCCAAGCCCAGGGCTTTATGATCAGAGTGTGAGTGGGGCTCAGGCTCAAATTCTGCCTCACCCTCTTATTACATTAATTGTAATAATTAATTGTAAACATTAATTAATAATAATAAATAAGTGTTAATTGCAGGAAAAACCTAACCTTTCAGAGGCTGTTTCTTCTGGAAAATGCAAAGAGCCACTTGCGTGACCTTTCTCACAAAGTCAAATGTGCACAAATTCAAGTGCTAACTCAAAGAGAATTATTACTATTATCAAAGAATCACATAGACTAGGAATATCAAGCTTCAGCATACCATTTTTTTTTTTTAAAAGAACAAGGCTGAGGGGGCAGTTGGGTAGCTCAGTGGAGTGAGAGTCAGGCCTAGAGACAGGAGGTCCTAGGTTCAAATCCGGCCTCAGACACTTCCCAGCTGTGTGACCCTGGGCAAGTCACTTGACCCCCATTGCCTACCCTTACCACTCTTCCACCTATAAGTTAATACACAGAAGTTAAGGGTTTAAAATTAAAAAAAAAAGTAAGGCTGAACCTCTACCATATAGAGAGATGTGACCCTAAACAAGTCCTTTCCCTCTTGGAGCTCTGGTAAGGTCTCAAAGACTCCTGGGGCAGAGACTGGGCTGACTTTGCATGAGCACAGGAAGTTTTCTCATCAAGGAGGCTTCATTCCAATTAAAGTAGAGGTCCAGTCTCTACCCTTAAGCCAAAGTCTAAAATAGTGACACATGGTTAAGAAGAAAAGCAGTTTGCAGCAATGAGCAAGGCATCAAGTTAGTAAACAGAACAAGTGCCTAAAAGCATAAAACTCCTAGCTGGCTTTAGGTTCAGCTTTCCAAAGCCACTGACTTACCAAGAGCAGTTGTTTACATTTCTTATACTTTTCTGTTTTCTCAGCAATCTCTTTGGTCATTTCGCAGACTTGGTTCTTTGTTACCCTCTCAGAAACCATCTCAGATGTGGCAAGTCCAACTATTAAAAAAAAAAAAATTTAAGTGCTGATAAGAAATCTCCTATTTCACCTCTTAAACTTAACTACAGCTTAGGTGGACAACGGTCAGCCCATTGTCCAAAGTGCTACATTTTACAAGCCACTTTTCCCTTTAAATGCATTATCTTGATTAAAACTCAATTTAACTTTGAAAGAGGGCAGCCTTCACTCTCCTTCTACAAATACAGGTCAATCTTTAAAAGTATTAATACACCACTGATATTTGTGTCCTCTTTCACGTAGATTCTCCCATTTCTAGCCCATATATCCCTCCCTGGACATGCCTGCTCCTTCTCTAAGCCTTTTGTTGCCCTTCTGCCATAAATTTCTCCAGCAGGATTCACCCCAAAGACCTTCTCCCAGATCTATATACATGTGTTGACTAGGATGGAACCCAAAAACTTCCCTCTAAGAGTCAGACCTTGTTGCTGCTGTCCTCACAGAAAGGAATAGGTCCTAAGCATTTCTCTGCTAAAATCTTTTTCATGGAGAATCTTTCCTGACAATCTGTTGCAGCCTATTCGTGCCCAACACCCATTTCTCCACTGCTCTGTGGCATTTCATTACCATCACCATCCCATCCCACCAAAGAATGCTGCCTTTCTTAATAAGTTATAATAAAACTCAGTGCAACAGTAGTGGTAGCAGCAAAAGAAGTGCAACCAACGCGAGCATACCCTGCCTGGGCTAGGGCCCAACAAGTGTGGTCCAGCCTCCTGTTCATCCCCCAGAAGGACGAATGACCAAACCTGACCCCAAGAGAGGTGCAAAAGAACACTGGAAAGATTAGGGGGCAAGAAAAACACGGCTGTCTGAGCACTGTCCCTCCCCCACTACCTGCTCTCTAGAAAGCAAACAAGGGGATACACTGGGAAATGTTGGCAAAGTTAAAACATAAAATAGTAGTAAATAAAATTTTGTTTTTAAAAAGGGCCTTTTGAGTCATGAAAAACTTTAGGTCATGAAAAGCAATGCATCCCCCCCAGAACAATCTACTCCACACCCCACCTCTTACCCAACTTCAGGCCCAGTTTACTTCCCAGGCACAATGTGTGCCCCAAGATTACATACTAATGGACCAGTTCTACGAAGCATCCATTCTGGTCAATAGACACTGCTAACCAGGCTGGTGTCTGGCAGGAGGAATTGGGCCAAATGCTCAGCTCTAAGGCCAACCCCCAAGGCCCAGGCACTGCTTCAGTCATAGGAAGTTCCTCTTCCATCTGGCTGTGCTGGATGTCCTCCAAGACAGTGGACAACCCCAGGACAACACTGGTTAGGGCCTCATTTTCTAATTGTAATCAGAGGGTTAAACACGTATGTAATAGGAAGGAACCTACAAGAAGCTGTTTTCTTCTTCAAATTTGCCTTTATAATGTCAAAGCCAAAAGTCAAAATGACAACTCCTTGTGGTGATATTCATCATTTGCCCCATTTCCTTTTAGTGTCACCAAATGCTTTAAATAGGTCAGGTTAGAGCTGATAAGGGCTGTGCACTGGATAATCCCCTTATTTTTTCTTGTGCTCTTTGCTCTAAGGATTCAATCATAAGGCTCTGCTATGGAATTCTAAAGGAAATGGTCTTTTCAAGCTGAAGATAATTCAAGATTAAGGATACCTGTGCCAGCTGACAGCTTAATGGTAATGGGAGGGTCAGCTATCTCTGTGTTGCTTGAGGCATCCGTCACTTTCTGCTGGTTTCCAGTCTTCTTTATGTAAAGACAGATCACTATTAGTATTCTATTCAATATCTCAACAAAGATTTATTAAATACTTTTCTTATCACTGAAAATACACGTGATCCTTTTTAAAGAGATTTTTGCATAGTAAGCCATCTGGTAAGAGAAGGAATGATACTTTAATAAGAGACATTTTTTTAATTGTGGCTAGAAGACTAGAAAAGCTAATGCTACAAGATTAACAGAGTGTGCTTTTGGTTTCAAATCTCTTGTAAATCACTTCTATGATCAGAGCCCTTCACAAAAGCTGCCTCTCCAAACCAACATTAGACTCCTCGATGGCAGACCCCAAATGGGCTCAATTACCACAAAGCAGAAACCATGCCCAGGAGCCACAAGCAAGGTTGTTAGCAAGCTTTCCCAAGTGGCCCACGGCTGTATTCCTCTTTCCTACACTGTCTCTTCAGTCAAATGAGAGAGTAGATGGGACTCCCCCTGAGGTCTCATGGTCCTGGGTTCCCAGGTACCAGGTGTCAGACAAAATAAGGAAATAGGCGGTCCTGGTACTGCTAGCATGATGGCTTCACAATTCTCCCAATTAAAGCTGACTTTTATCGAATATCAAAAAAGGGGCCTGAAGGAAATCGTTCCAAATGGCCCAGGTCGGAGCTACTCACGGCCTGGTCAGAGAGCCGGGTCACTTGCTTCTGGAGCCTCTGACACTCCTTGAATTTCTCTTTGTAATGGTCTGCAGCCATCTGTAGACGAAGCTTCAGGTCCTCCACCTCTCTGCGCAGGTCCTGCTCAACAGGATCGGTTTTCTCCTTTAAGAAAAATGTGATTTTTAATAAAACAAGTTTAGAATAAACTCAACTCAGATTTCAGAAATCCTTCTGTTCTCTCAACTGATTCCATGCTTTGGAAACACATTTGTTCTCTAGTGGGGGGCAGTGGGAATTGTTAAGAAGTGTCTGGGGCCAAATTTGAATCCTGGACTTCCTGTCTCTAGGCCTGGTTCTCAATCCACTGAGCCACCAACTTGCCCCTAGGAATTACTGCATCTTCATTTTTTGCCAATTAAGTCATTCCACAAAATGATCACATCTAGAATTTAATGATCAGAAGCATCTACAGGTGGCCCAGGAAATCAAGTTATCTGAGCTACTTTTTTCAAAGAAAGAACTGTTTATAACAACATCCCTAACACTAAATAAAACAGATAAGTTTCAGAAAGTTCAAACAAATATAATATTTCTCCAGAAAAATTTATTTAGGCTGAACAAATTGTGGTATATGATGGTGATGGATCGATTTCTATGTGAACTGGAAAGACCTCCATGAACTGATGGATGAAATAAACAGAACCAGAAGAACGTTGTGCATATAAAAAATGTAAGACAATCAAAGGCAATTGACTTTGCTACTAGCAGCAATGCAAGGACCCAGGCCAATTCTGTGGGAGAAACCCCATCTAGAAAAAGAAATGTGGGAGTAGAAGAAAACATGTGATTTATCACTTGTTTATGTGGGTGTATGATTTTAGGGTTTTAGTTTTTAAAAGATTACTCTTTTACAAAAAAAAGAATTTGTGGAAATGGACTTTGAGTGATAATATGTATTATATGTATAACTTAGTGGAAATGCTTGTTAACTCTGGGAGTGGGGAAAAGAGGGAGAGAACATGAATCATGTAACCTTGAAAAAAATTTTTAAATAAAAAAAAACTTTTATTTAAAAAATTTTATTAACAGAATCAATCGTAACTACCATTAAGAATGTTAAATCAATTTCAAGAAAGCAGAATGGTTCAACAAACTAAGAATGAAAATAAAGAATGCTGTTATCCAAAACCTGCCCTGCCTTCTGTGAAAAACATAGTCTATATAGTCTGAGAGAAGCACGAATTCTCGAGGCAATTCTCAATAAAGATGGCAGGCAAACCTGTTGCTTTTTCACAACAGCCACTCTCAGTTCAGCCACAGTCTCCGCCAGCTGTTTCTTGACTTGCTCATTTTCCAGCCGGGCACTATGGAGATCGGCCATCGTCTGATCTCTCACATTGACTGCATCACTCAGCTCTTTGGCCAGAAACACAACTTCTTGCCGGGTAGCCTGAACCTGTTCCTCTGCTTTGCGAAGCTGTTCTTTTAGATATGCAGCATCATCCTAAAAATCAAAAGAGATTCATAAAAGTGCCTTGTGTAGTCTATCATAATACTTAAGGTCACAGGGGTCAGCTTATTTCTCACCTCAATTTTATCATCAGGGTAAGCAAACACCTCTCTGTTTTTTATTAAAAGTCTATGAACAGGCCTAGAGACGGGAGGTCCTGGGTTCAAACCCGGCCTCAGCCACTTCCCAGCTGTGTGACCCTGGGCAAGTCACTTGACCCCCATTGCCCACCCTTACCACTCTTCCACCTATGAGACAATACACCGAAGTACAAGGGTTTAAAAAAAAAAAGTCTATGAAAAGGGGGGCAGCTAGAGGGATCAATGGGTAGAGAGCCAAACCTAGAAATGCGGAGATCCAGGATTCAAATTTGGTTCCAGACACTTCCTAGCTGTGCCGCCCTGGGGAAGTCACTAAATCCCCATGCTTAGCTCTTCCTGTTCTGTCTTTGAACCAATGCACATATTAAGTCTAAGACAGAAGGCAAAGGTTTAAAAAAAGTCTATGTTAAAACACCTTCCAAAATTGGTTTTGGAACTGTCTTACCGGGGGCACAGTAAAATAACCTTGACATTGCTGTTGAGTTGATGACCCCATTCTTAGTCTTAGTAAAGATACTGGATTTTACCATTGCCTTCCTTCTCTTACACAAAGCTAGTTAAGTGTCTGAGGCTACATTTGAATTCAGGTATTCCTGACTTCTGAGTCACCTAGCTGCCATAGCAATAACTGACAAGCAAAATCAAGCAAATGGATAAGTTGGCCAAATTTCTAATTAGAAAAATGGTTACCAATCCAAGCTAAACAGAATAAACTTTAGATCAATAATATTGCATAATAGATGCAATAATTTACCAGGATATAACTAAAAACCAAATGTTAAGAGGCTAAATGTCATGACAAGTCTTCCTTGTGTTTTTATCACCAGAACAAAACAAATTTCCTATTACACTTTACAAAAGGCTTTCCTCAAAACATTGGGAAGTAGAAAATTTAATCATCATCCCTATTTTATGGATGAGCCTAGAAGAGATTTCAGTGACTCTACTTTGGTAACTTCCCGGGCTGGCTTTTTTTGGTGAATACATATTCAGGATATCTTTACAATGAACCCAAGTTAATTATAATAATTATCCTATTATCTTTATAAATATAAAACCATGCAAAAGAAAGCAAGATTTTTTTAATTTAAAATGTATATAGTTTATATCTAAATGCATGCTTGATAGATACAAGGTTCATGAAAAGGTTTAAGAAACAGAAATGTAAAAATATGTATTGAATTATGAACATTAACTCTCCTTAGCATCCAAAATATTGGTTTAATCATTTAAATATATAATGCAATCTAGAGTCCATATATAATCTAGTACCCTTTGGGCAGAAACATTTTAAAAAGCGCTTACCTTGTTTGAGGTTGTAAGCAAGAAGGCTCTCTGAAGGTTTTCCTTTTCTGCTACACAGAGCTGAAGTCTACCAACCTCCTCCTTGTAATGGGCAATCATAGTTTCTTTGTTCCCATCTAGATTCTTTAAAGTCTGGACTTCTGTGACTAGCTTGGTGTTCTCTATTTCTGTGTTCTTCAGGTGCACCTAGAATATGATTCAAAAAGGAGACTTGGGCTTCAATCCAGCTTTGTCAATACTGTGTATTGGTTCCAAGGCAGGAGAGGTAAGGACTAGGCAGAGAGGGTTAAGTGACTTGTCCAGAGTCACAGAGCTATGAAGCCACATTTAAACCCAGGACCCTAGGGCTGGCTCTCTCTCCACCCAGCTGCCCCCTTCAATCCAGCTTTGCTACAAATGACTCCTATCCTTAGGTATTCTGATCTTAGTTTCTTTATCTGTCAAATGAGGGGTAGGGAAAGGGCCCAGACCAAGAAGGAGAGCAAAAGTGGCTTGAACAGGAAAAGTCCCTCAGCCCACAGCAGCAGGATGGCTTAGAGGTCCACAGGCTCAGAGCAACAGAGGTGAAAAATGTTTCGAGCACCTTGAATTGCAACCCAGAATGCACTGGAGACTAAAGGAGCACCTCTTGGCTTTATACCTTGTGGACTGTGCAGGAGGAGCTCATAGGATAGCTAACAGAACATGGAAGAGCTGCTCTGCCAAGCCCTGACTCTCTGGATGTCCATGAAGAAAACCTCAGAGGCTGTTCACACTACTGTCCTAAATTGTCCTTTCCATTCCTTTTAAATGGAGCTCCCCAGTTTAAATATGTTTCCTCATCATCAGAGAAGGAAAATAAGGGGTGCCATGAGACTGTCACTCACCCAGATCCAAAGGGAAACCCCAAGAAAGAACATGGGTGCCTGAACCTTGTCTCCCAGAATAGAGCCCAGGGTTCTGGCACTGGGCTACCTTCCAAAATGATGGCCTAGCACTGCACAAAGGCCAAAGGGAGGAGAATAATCACTGCCTATAAAGATAATGCAGCTTTGCACTACAAAGAGTTTCCCAGGATGTCATTAGATGCTCACATAATGACGTTAGTTAGAAGGGGATGATAGAGAGGAAGCTCTCTGAAGGCAGGCCTGTGCCTGTGTCTCCCAATGCTGCCATGGTGGCCAGGAGGTGGCCCTTAAAATGCTGGCTGCACAAATTTAGAACAAATGAATAGAAAAGGAGAACACTGTGGGTATTTTTTCACTAGCACCCCCTCATGGTGACATCCCCTGCTCTGCTGCAAACAAATGGAATCACTGATGTTGCCCAGGAAGACTGAGCTTGCTGGCTCTCAGGCCTCACTATCTGCCTTCTGCCAAACTGCCTCTGAACATTATTAATAACATAGACTATAGAGTATCTTATGTGATCCTCCAACAGATCCTCTAGATAGGTTATGGAGAAAGTAGAGAATAAGGAAATAAAAGGAGGAAAAAGGGAAACCCTCAGTAAAAGACCTCCAGTTTCTCTCTCTCAACCATCACTGATGTTTTCCGGTGCATACTGACACTTCCTAATATCCAGATAATTCAAGCATTCACTTCAGAACTGTACTCTTTAGAGTACTCAGAGTTCTTTAGAACTGATTGGGCTACTTAATCTAAACTAATCCTGTCCATTCTAAAATAAAAACGTGTTAAATTTCCAAACTAGAAAGCTAACATTTCAATTTGTAGGAGATAGTGGCAACTAGGTGCCTCAGTGGATAGAACTAGTAGATGGAAAGATCTCAGACCTTTACTAGCTATGTGCTAGGGAAGTCACAACCTTTCCCTCTCGGTTTTCTCAACTATAAAAGTAATCACAACAGCACCTATCTCACAGGGTGACTGTGAGGATCAAAGGGGATTATATTTGTAAAACTATTTTGCACAGGAGGCACTAAATAAATGCTTATTCCTTCCCCTGTTCCCCATGATTTGCATTACATGGTGTTAAATCTAGTAAAGCTCCATAATTATAACTCACTCAAACCACACTAAATTGTCTAACTAACTAAATTTCTACATCTCTTCTTTAGCTAACTATTCCATATTTAGTTTTAAAAAGAATGATTTTCATTGACTTCTCTTTAAACTTTTACAGAAACTCTATGAATACGTGTGAGTATGTGCGTGTGCGCGTGCAACATCCCAATGCCCGCTATCCCTGAACAACATCACAAATAGTGAATGAAAGAGGTCTTGAAAGATATTGTCACTACTGAAAATATCTGCAGAACTGCTCAACTCTGGGACAATAAGAATCATGTAACCATGGGGAAAATTTTTCAAACAGAATCCAAGTAGGATCCAATGACCTCAATCTAATCAACATACTTTCTCAACTCCAATTACTGAGGGGCCTGCTCATACACGCTAACTGCATAATCTTAACCAAGTCGTTGTAGCTCTGGGATCCCCGGATTTTTCTAATAGCACTGAGAAAGTCAGACAAGATCATCTCTAAAGTCTAAATCTGTTTGAATATTCTACAATTTTAAGCTCTAAAGATAACTGTAAAAACTGTACTCAAAAAAACCCTTAGGAAATAATAGCATCTTCACAGAATAAATGTATTCCCTGTTAGTGACTACTTTTAAGGCGATATTCTTTTGAATTTATAAGTTATAGTTCAATTGAATAGATTACCGTACTCATACCACACTTTAATTATGCCACTTAGTTTTCTAAAATGGCAAAATTTCCACATATTATGAAGCATTCAAAAGAAAAAAATTACCTTATAAAGTTCTTTCTCATCCTTTTCAGTCTTCAACTGACATTCTAGTTGCTCTTTTTCAAGTGTTACCTTCTTGAGTTTGTCTTTTAAACTAAGAAAACATGAGTTAAATATCAGAGATACAACTACTTTGGAAAATCAAGAAATCACCAATAACCACCCCTTTGTACCTGTCTAATTCTGTCTCCTTTGTGATTGCTCTCTGTGTCACAGTCAAAAGATCCTCCTCCAGCTGGAGAACTTTTGAAGTTGCTTCACTGTGTTTCTTCTTAAGCTCCTCATTTTCCACTTGTAGATTTTGTGATGCCTCATCAAGACCCTGTGGAAAAAAGCATTTGCGAATAAGAGGTTCTTTCAAATGCAAAAATCAAATAATAAATATTCTTAACTATTATGAAAGTCAATCTTCATAGATAGTACTTGTGCTGAAAAACCAAGTTTGCCACCTAAATTATTACTAAATGGTTTTTATAAATTGATAGCCACACCCCATCTCCCATCTGTCCTCCAGCCTGGGATAATTTCACCATTTTCTCCAGCAGAGGGCAGGCATTAGAAGGGAGAAGAAAAAGGAAGATCAATATTGTTTCTCATGACTAGCTTTTATATAACGTTCAGGACAGGAAAAGTTGAATCAGGTGGCAAATGCATGTGGTTTCATGTGGCTCTCATGATCATTAATGATGTCCTTCCATTAGCAAAGACAATTAAGTATCCACTAATAGTAATGCCACAGAATTACATAAAGTCTATTAGCAACAATGGAATTCATAAAAATGCTGTTCTCTAAGGGATAAACAAATTTAGGAAATATATAGGTTCAACAAAGAAAACAATAAGTAAATTCAACTGTAGTTTAAAGTCTTCATGAGCAAGTTGAAAACAATGTTATGTCATTCAATCCCTAATTTATTCTATGAAAAATGAAACAGAATTTGGCATACAAGGAGGGGGAAAAATAAACTACTAATTCATTCTTTCCTCTTGGTAAGAGCTAAGAAAAATACTGATGAACTCTGGAGGAAAAACAGAAAGAAATCTGTTGTTGCTGAACTAAATACAATGAGGATACAATGTAGCACAATCATATGTAACTGACGGGGCTACTAGTAACAATGCAGTGACCCAGAGCAAGCCAGAGGGACTCACATCCAGAGAAAGAACTGTGGGAGCAGAAATACATTAGAAAAATATACGCTCAATCATATAGCACAAGAGGGATGTGATTAGGGTTTTGATGTTAAAGGACTGCGCTACTGCAAATATGAATAACAAATGTTTTGAACAGTGATACACATATAACCCAGTAGAAGTGCTTGTTGGCTTTGAGGGGATGGGGGAGGGGCAGGTGAGGGGGGGATTATGAATCGTGTAACTATTTTTAAAACTAAAAAAATTAAATAAAATGCCCCTAGTTAGAGAAACCTACTAACAAGGATAAAAATGACTCAACAGTATGCCCCTATGCCTTATTCTTTTAGCTTTCTAAAATTTTGATGAGAATGACACATGGACCAGAGTTATCACTGAAAAAAATCTATTTTCCTAAACTTGTTTTCTCCAAGATTAGTATCCCCACTTCTTTTAACAAAGGCTCATTTGAAATGGCCTCATTGCCCTAACCATCACTGCTTGTCCTCTCTCCTCCAAGTCTCTCCTCCCAACTCTAGGCATTTTCACTGGCTGTTCCATGTCTCCTTCTGCCTGGCTTTCAAATCTCAGTTTAAATCCCACCTTCTTGTGGAAGGCCTTCTCAATTTCTCTTCATTCTAGAGCCTTCCTTCTGATGGCCCACATGTCCTTATACCTGGACTACTACAATTACACACTATCTGGTTTGACTGTTACAAAAATCTCTCCCTAGTCCATTACATCCTCCATCTCCAAAGCTCCAGTGCAAATATGGCCCTCCCATACTCAACCTCCAATAGCTCCCTATTATCTCCAGGAGCAAATACAAAATCCT
The DNA here is from genome assembly GCF_016433145.1 of Gracilinanus agilis. Lineage (NCBI taxonomy): Eukaryota > Metazoa > Chordata > Mammalia > Didelphimorphia > Didelphidae > Gracilinanus > Gracilinanus agilis. The sequence continues at coordinate 18,386,475 of NC_058134.1, read as the reverse complement.
GTTTGTCATTTAAAGTCCTTCATGATCTAACCTCCTTTGTACACCCACCTCCCTACACTCTTGCATTCAGTGACACTGGTCACCCTGCTGTGAACAAGACACTCCCTTCTCTGGGCACTGGATGCATTTTCTATTGGTCAGTACCTAACTTGCTTGCCAGAATAGACAACTGAAAATGAACTGAAATAATGCCTCTAGCAAAGATCTACATGAATCATTTCTAAACTCAGCAAAGAGACAGAAAAGAGAAAGTCCACTTAAAAGAACCTCCAAATGTATCAAAGTATTGGGGAGTCTCCCTGTTACATGAGAACTACAGACCACTCACTACACAAGGACACGGAAGCACAGCCTTCATTGTGGTCACAACTTTCTCTGATAACGCTCTTTACAACGCTATCTTTGCACAATTCTTGATTAACAGCCTGGTGCCCACTGTAGTCCCAACCAGAGTATCACCAGAAGAACACTGCTGCTTAAAAATTAGTTCATAAGACCAGATTTGACTATCATTTGTGATGTACTGTTGTAGCAGCTCAAAGTGATTTTTCATATTAGTTTTATTAACATCTCTTCTCTATATAAATATTTCATTCCCTGTCATAAGACTAAATTCCTCCTTGTGACAAGGGGGAAAATCGTAAAGATATACTATAATAATGACAATAACAAGTACAACCATCTATCCATTTCCATTTGTTCTCATTCTCATCACTGCAGTTACAGCATGTCTATTGATTCTTCTCTATATGACTTGGTTCAAAAGTTCTGGTGTCTTGGTGACCTCTCCATAATTTCAGAAGCACAGTCACATTCATGCTAACCTAAATGTGGATAGAAATCCAATTTCCAGTCCTCTGATCACCATTTTATTTTGGGGTTTTTGTTTTTTTGTTTTTCTGACCAGCATTTTAGCCTGCGTTAGAACTTTGTTTGTCTTCAACTTCCCTAGCATATGTGGCCAGAACTGTGGCCACATTCCAGCTAGTCCGCTCTCCTTCTGCCTGTGGCACTGGGACCCCAATTCACTGTCCATGCACATCATGAGTTGGACAAGAACCATTTCTGCCCACCTGGTTTTTCTAGTTAGGCTGAATTCAGCATGAGGATAGGTCATATTTAGTTAGTTCTTTAAATATCTGGGAGCCTGAATCAATCAGCTCCATGCCATCTGCCAACAGAACACATGAAGGACCTTCCTATCCAGGCATCCCATCTGGACTATATATTGGACATCTACAAAGTGGCAAAAAAAACTCCACCCAGCCTAAGTCTCACTGCTTTATGAGGATGATATTAATCATGAGAAGGTCAAGTTATTTCTATTGTTACCCCTTCAAAGGAATCATTTTGATTTTTATGTGAACGAGACACATCTTGAAGAGTATTTTGCTCTATTGAATCAAAAGTTTTGAGAGTTTTTTTTACCATCAGCAAACCAAGATCAATGAGAGCTTTTTGTGGACAATGGCAGGGCCATAGCTTTCAATCTATATACATTATTCCTATAGAATTCAGTGGAAATGGAAATTGCATACTACCCTTTTACTTTGGTAACAATAAAATCTAAGACTTTTTTTGCCAAAACTTTTGGTAACCTTCCTTCTTTGAAATACCTTAAAAATTCCTTTTACCAAAGATCCTAACTACTGTGGCAATTCGCTATTAAACAAAAACTGTTGGAAAAACTAAAATGTATTCTACAGAACCTGGGTCTAAAGCAACATTTACACCATCTACCAAAATAAGATCTAAATATCCAATATCCAAATTTAGACAGAGGGTGATGGCATGAAGAAACTGGAGATGCATAGAAAAACTATGGATAGTGAGGGAATTCATGGTCAAGAGAGAAATTTCATGGGAGTGGAAAAAGTGAAAAAGCACCATTTTTACTGCATTAATTTAAGAAAATGTTTGCAGCATGTTTACCTGGTAAAAGTCTCACTTCTAAAATATACAGGGAATTCATCCAAATTCAAAAGTTGAAAAGTCATACTCCAATTGATAAAATGACCAAAGAATACAAATGGGCAGTTTTCAGAGGGAAATTCCAAACTATATATAGCCATATGAAAAATACTATTAAAGAAATGCTTTAATAAAAAAGGGCAAAGACCCATTTAAAAAACCCATATTTACAGGAAATCTTATTTCGTAATATTAAAAACTAAGGAGATGTTTTTTCACCTGACTAACAGCTGAACAATTTATGGTATTTGTGTGTGCTCTAAGAATGATGGAGATGGCAATTTTTTTGGACGTGGCTAATGCAGGAACTGTTCTAACTAAAAACATTTATAATGGGGTTGTTTCTCTTGCTTTCACAATGGGTAAAAGGGGCAGGTGAGGGAAAAAATTCAGAACTAAAAAGAAACTGGTTTTAAAAAAGAATTCAGTTTAAACAGGTATGAAACACTAGGCATAAAAAATAAAAATTAAAACAGTCCCTGCCCTCAAGAAACTTTTTTTAAAATTTGTACTGTGGAAAGTACAGTTATTACAAGATATATGCAAAAGTGAATATAAAGGACCTTCATGGAGACAGGATCATTATCGAGGTCTCTTTTTTTGAGGAGGAGAGGGAGATTTGCACATAAAGGAGTTACAAATGGTATATTTCTAAAGGGAGAAAATATGGCATAGAAAATAGGCCAGCCAGTATAAAAAGAAGATGGAATGTGATGTCATTGAGTTGACCTGGACCCCAAAGTGCTCAAGTGGTTACTTATGTCTAGAATGTCCATCTCTCTCTCCAGTCAGCCTGGAAATCCTAACAACTGGAACCTTCAGATCTTACATAGCATTTTGTATTCTAATCCCAACAGTTGTGTATCAGATCTATTGCTGTTGATAACTACAAGTTCCTTGAAGGTAGAAACCATGTCTTATTAGAATTTTCTCTCCTAACGCCTAACACTCTGCAGGGTTTCATAAATGCCTGTTTTATCAGATGCTTTTCACTTTTTTTCTTCTTAATAAACTGAATAAATGTAAAAAGATCTTTTAAAGATCAAGACTGATAAAAAGAAAGCTGTAAGTTATTTTTTATATTATTTTTTTTAAAAGGCCTCAAAGCTGCTTTGCCCAACTCATCTATAAGTGACAGGAAGGTAGTACTGATGTTTCAACAACCTGATTATGTCAAGCTTGTTCATATTTGGAATCTGTCCTAGTAAATCTGTTACAACATCTGCAGATTTAATAGACAAAACTTGGAAATTTCTACTGCTTTCATTCTTCATGTTTCTTTTCCTATTCTGAGTCACAAATGATGTTCTATTTCTCTTTCATTAGTTGAGTTTAATTAATTAATTGTTAGCTGCTTCGGCTATAACAATTCTTCTCTTCATCTCTGAAGATACCTTAACCCAACAACCCTGAATATTTACTTCTCCTCCCTTCCTACTAGCTAAAGGTAGAAAGAATCCATCAGATGAGCTGATTCAGGATGCAATCTAAAAATATTGGACATTTGAATTGAATTTGGTAATATAAAACTGACTCAAACGTGATACAAAGTTATATGAATCACTTTTTTAACAACTACACAATGGAAAAACAAGCATCTGAAATGGTCTTGATTCTTTCTCTAGTAGAAATAGAATTATCAGGGTAATTTGCACTCTTGTAGAATATTCTTTTGTTTTCAGTTAATTCACATCTATACTGAACAGTGGCTATAAGCCAGTATAAGCACAAGCTACCAGTTGGGCAACAACAGAAAAAGCAAGTTTCCCCCCATAGAAGCTTGTGAAGAAACAAGCTCTATTAGGCATGCTGTCATTAATCAACAAGACCAGACCATGTGAATGAACACAGAGCCAGCAGAGTTCGGTAAAGAAAGCTTCATGAGGATGAATCTTCATGGACTTTTTACAGGATAAAATTGCATCTTAATTGAATTGCTGTAGAACATGGAATTCAAGTAGGTTCCATTCACTACTCAAGGCTTAGAATATGACTGCATAAATGCAAACACCACATTCTCTTGAGATACACATAAATTCTGTTGCTCACAAATCTGATCCCCTATTTGATTTGAACCCAAGACCTCCCATCTCTGGGCCTGACTCTCAATGCACTGAGCCACCCAGCTCCCCCAATTGATCATTTTATTAAAAATATTAATATGGGAATAGGTTTTGAACAAGGATGCATGTAAAACCCTGTGGAGTTGGTTGTTAGCTCCAGGAGGGGGGAGGGAAGGAACATGAATCATGGAATATATTCTTAATTAATTAATTTTTAGGAAAAGAATACAAGGTCTTTGCAGGCAGGGACTGCCTGTTCTTTTGGCTTGCATTTGTATCTCTAGCACTTCCATATCCTGTACTTGGCACATAGCTAGCCACCAAAATGAATGCTACCTGCATTTTTAACTCATTGTATTTGTTTCCACAAATTGGAAATCCAATTAATATGAATCCCAAATGATTAGGACTTACAGGCTAAAATAGCTCCCAATAATAATACTGGCCAAGGGTAAATTGGAGCAAGCAGAGAGCTGGTCTCCCAGGTAGGGAAACCTGGACTCCGACCCCTTCTTGGACAAATACTGGCTGTGGGAATTTGTCAAGTCTTTCTTCATCTTGGGGTTGTAGAGAAGGTTCAATTTGCACTGAGGAAGCTTCTCCCCGGCAGCACCTTACACCTTAAAACTCACAACACAGGCACTGCAGATGTTCTGATATTCAAATCAAAATTTGTACAGAGAATAGCATTGTCATTTTCTGACTTAGCTTCTGCCACCTTCTGGAGCATTACCACAAGATGCCTGGAACAGTAGAAAAGGTGTAGGATCAGGGCTCAAAGCCCGGCTCTGCTATCTGACTGACCTGGGCCATCTCTGGCAAACACCTTACTCAGCCTCTTGGGACATGAGTTCTCTTAAACAAAACCATATAGTCTAATCCTAAAATCTCAAGGAAGAGGGGGAGGTTATCAATGTACCCCAACATATCCAAAACAAAGACTTTAAATTATTTTTCTTTAAAGAAACTGTAGGTGGAGACATTATTATTCCTCCACAACTGGAAATTAGCCATGAGCATATATATGCATATATACATACATTACATACGTGTGTGTGTGTGTGTGTGTGTGTGTGTGTGTGTGTGTAAAATGCTCTCTTGCTCCATTTCAAATTTTTGAGTAACAAAAGTCTCAGGAACATCCTTAACCCAAAATAACCTCAGGCAGGTATCATTCTCCAGAAGACAAGTCTTCAAGGAAGTTTTCTAACCCAATTTCCTTCTCAGCAATATTGCTATAATCCTTCCAGGACAATATGCATGACATAGAAATAATTCCCCTTTTTGCCAGAAAACATCCCCATATGGAACTAGCACATTCAGGTCCTTCCTTAGAAGAAAAGCTTTCTTCATGGAGCTGAGCCCTCTCTATAGAACTTTCAAGATGAATATTTGGTGTGTTCAAGTTGTTTGGAAGGAGAAGTAGCTTGCCACCACTAAACATTTTTCCTTTATTTTCCTTATAGTTCTGGGGATAGCAATTATCTACAGATTTAAGCAACAAACTATCTGGGGACCTTTATAAAGCACTAATTATGTAGTAGACATTATGTGAGGGATGCAAAGATCAAAAACTGAAACTATTCCTGATGGTGAAGAGCTTATACAACATATGTAAGTAAATACAGGATAAATCCTGATTGGTCAACTCTAAAAAGTTAGGGAAAGAGGGATCTAACAGTCAGGGAACCAGGAAAGCTTTACATACAAGGTAGTCCAAAAGCAAGGAGGTGTGGAAGGGAGAAAACTAATATTCCAGGGATGGGAGCTGGCCAGTAGAAAGGTAAGGTAGGAGGAGTCAGGAAATGGAATTATCTGATCCCAGGTAGGAACCAGGCTGTAAAGGGCTTTAAATGCCAAACTGAGGTGTTTAGATTTGATCCTAAAGGTAATATGGAAGGAATCTGTTATTTCCCCGAGTAGGGTAGTGATGTGGCCAGATGTCTACTTAAGGAAAATCAGTTGGGCAGCTGGGTAGAAGAGAATGAAGTAGGCAGGGAGCGCTCTGAAGCAAAGCATCCAACTGAGACCAACAAAATGGCCTAAGTGAGAGGTGGGAAGGGCCTAAATTAAGGTGATGATGACTTATTACAGAAGCAGTGAGAAAGGGCCCTGAAGGCAGAAACAATGCTTGACAACTGAGTAGATATATGGGGTGAGGGTATTTGAAGAGGTTAATGCCAAAGTTATAAACCTGGGAAGAGTCTGATAAAGAATGATGGTAGCCTCAACTGAAACAAGGAAGTTGCACAGGATTGGGGAGAAAGAAAAGGGACAGTTTCAGACATCTGAGCTCAGAGGGAAAAGATGAGGTTGACTATAGAGATCTGAGTTACCTGCATAGAAATGATCATTAAATTCCATGAGAACTAAGGATGTCACTGAGAGAAGCCACTGCATTCTTTCAAATAGTCTACATCTAACAAAGGCTTTTTTTGCCTTTGAGAGGGCAATCATAACTATCACTTGACTTCCTCATTATAACATAAATAAAAGCATTTATTTATTAATTGCCTGTTTATAGCCATGTGCTATAGTCTTTCCTTATACACCAAGACATTTAGAATTAGCTCAACAGATAAAACATTTCAGAAATCATTGCCATATCCTTTTTAAACTCTTGAACTTTTCCCAAATTTTCACAAATCTTCAGATTTTTTTCAGATATTTTTAAAACCCTTTCCTTACTCTTCCAACTGCCATTTACTAGCTAAGTGGTCATTCTGTGTTCTAAAGAGTCAATATTTGTGTAATACAAGTAAGAAGTAAACCTTCAATGTCAACTGACATTTAACTTATTCATCATTTTCCCTTTTCCAACTTAAAACACATATCCTTAAATGAAGTCACTCCACACTGCCATCTTGTAACTTTTCAGTTCTAATAGAACTTAAGGAATTAAGGAATTAGGTGGCCATTTAAGATATTTCAATTTGATTTTTAGTCAAAAATTACAAAAATACACCTGTCCATCCCATTTCCTAAATTTGTTTTCTGAAAATTTTTATGAGCCCTTTCCTTTTGAGTTAATATTTCATAATATTTCAAAAATAAAGACAAAATAATTCTTCCTATCCTGAATGCTACAATTACTGTCAAAACATCTGGAAATAGATGTCATGAACTACCTTACCAAGCCTGGTACCAAAAGTCTGAAGTATTTTAACCATTTTACAACATAAAAGGCACTATTGGCATAAGGTTAATAGGGACTGACCTATTCTTGTGTAAACATCTATCTAAGTGGGACTTTTTTTCCATAGCTAGTTTTTGCCAATTTTACTGGTTCTTGAAAAAAATGTGGCTTGAAAGGCTCAGTCACTTCCCCACTAACCTTGCACTCCGTCTGTAGCTGGTCACATCTCTCTTTTTCATGGTTAAGTTCCTTTTCCAGTCTTCCAACCTGTTCTCTAAGCTGAGAAGTCTCTTTTTCCAAAACAGCAGTTACCTTTAACAGTTCTTCTTTTTCTTTCATTGTTTTCTCAATTTTGAACTAAAAAATAAAAGAAATTTCAGAAATTAACATTTAAGATTTTAAAAGTTTATTGTTTGGATATATATACACATATAATCTTCACACACACTCTAAAGGAAATAAGAAACTACAAATCAAACATCAACAAAGCATATTTCAAGCAAAGAGATATAGTCATAGTGGATTTAAATCAAACAATTATTAACGAAACTTCTATTTGCAAGGCACTACCAGGCTAACCCTAATTCAGAGTCTAATCCTAAATTCCAAGGCAAATCACTTGTGATCCTCAAGAACATTCAATTCTAATACAGGAATACCATGGGTTGACATGGACTGAAATTCTACCTCCCTATGCAATAAGCCCTGGTCTGTAACTTCCCTTCTTAGTGAGCCACTTGACACATGAAACAGGTCTGTCTAATCCCACCATGATGTCTCAGATTATCACAACTACCTTGGTAAAGGAGAAAAGTAGGTATTATCCATATTTTACACAGGAGGCTCAGGGCTGCTATGGGTATCAAATGCCAATCAACGTATGCCAATATTCTTTGAAAGCTTGTTTTGTACCGAACTTTCTTCTGCTTTCCAACAATCTCTTCCTCCTGGAAAACACTGCTTTCTGCAGATTTTGCTCCTATCTGAATGCTCCTTAGTCTCCCCAGTGACTCTCTAAAAAGTCCAGGGTTGGTCCTGTTTTTCTCTTCTCTACAAAACAATTTAGAGAACCCTTCCAGCCCTGACTACTTGCTTTTCTCTCCCCAGCTTAACAAAAATCTCTTTTCTTGGGAAAGAATTTTCTCCCGTAAGTTTGACACTAAAGCTGGGCTTACAAGAGCCTATGTTTACATCCTTCTTTAAATTACACAAATCAGAGAAGAGTCTTAAAGTTTGGGGCACTTTTCCTAGGAGCGTTTGTTTGTGACCCAAACCAAAGGTTATCATCTGTTCTTCTTACCCAGTGTGGTCAGCTCTTTGGAGTACACATTCATTTGGTCTGATGAAATAAGGAAAAGAGCCACTTGGAAATTTATTTATTTAAACCCACACAGGAAGAGAAATGTCAGAGTGTACATAAATTGACATTTCCCACATGGGAAAAATGTTTATGATCTTTTAATACTGAAAAACCATTATTCACAGAATTTCTTTCCTGCCTCCATATTTACATAATCCAATTTTAATCAATAATAATGACATATCCTTAAGAAGCAAATTTGAGGGTAGACTTAACTTGCAGAGGAAAAACTCCTTAGCAAGAATTTCATAATCTATTTTATGAAGGAGCTGGACAGCAGCAGTAAAGTAGAAAGAGCAGCAATTTGGGAAGCAAAGACTTGGTTTCTAGTCTGGGCCTGCAGGAAATTCGAATCCAGCCTCAGGAACCCTGGGCAACTCACTTGAAAATGAGCTAAGCAGAAGTAAAAGTGACTTATCTGTAAATGAGGATTTACTAGAACCTCCCTCACAGAACTGTTGGGAGGATTAAATGATATAATAAATGTAAAGTGCTTCACACAGGGTCTGGTACATAGTCAGCACTATGTAAATGTTAGTTATCATTGCCATAATCAGCTCGGAGAGCCTGCATAAGTTACTTTGGCCATTTGGCAATACACATTTGCTCATTTGTCAAAACAGAGATTTGCTCCTGGAAGTCCTTTTTAATTCTAGTATTCAGTGCTTCAGTTTGTACAGAACACAAATATTCTATACATTAAATGTCCCAGATCTTTCATGGAATCACAGAAATCCCAGGTACTGTATGTATCTGTCACATCATCATTTAAGCACCTACTATGTGCCAGGTCCTGCCCTCAAGGAAGTTACTGTCTACAGAGGGAAGATGATGCAGAAGAAGGAACTAAAAGGGGACAAGAACAACTCAGGGTCTGGAGAAGGCAGGCAGCCCAGTGCTCCAGGAATGAGAGAAGACTGCTTGGCATCAGAGTTCTCAGGGAGAGGAGATGCTTGGAAACTATCCCTATCTTCCCAGTCTGTAGATGTGGGAACTGAGGTGGCTCCATGGGGTATCTGAACATGCTCTTTCTCTTATGGAAGATTCTACAATGGCTCTTCTGAAGTCCAGGAAGAGCTTCTATTCACTCAAGGTCCCATGAATTCAGAGAGCCTGGAGCTCTGTAGTCTTGACTCTAAAAGCCCTTTTATAAGCTCAGCTCCCCCAGGCTGCAGTTAAGGACTGCCTTTTGGAAAGGTACCATTAGGAATGGCTTATCTTCATGGCCTGTCAATCAGCAGAGACCATCCAGAGGAACCAGAGTGCCTTTAGGGCTGTACTTTACCTCAGATTTGACTCACTAAGAAGCAGAGCTTGAACTGCCCTCTGCAGAGGAAGAAGTAAGTGGCCTTTACTGAGAGGGGTCTTGGAGTAACAGCTGGGTCAGACTGGTCACTCAAATGCTACTGGGAGGACTTGGCCTTTAGGATGTGATTTCTTTTGTTAAATATTCTCCAATTACATTTTGGACTTGGAAGTGTTGAGGGCCACCTGTAGCTACATACCTCGAGGAATGGAGTTCCAGGCTGACAGTCCAAAGATCTGGGTTCCACTCCCACCTTTGAGACAGGCTGGCTTGATAATCACTTCTTGGAACCCCTTAGCAAACCCCTAGCAATGGGCTTGAGCGACAGAATGCACTAGAGATATGCTTTAGTGAAGGGAATTTCCTTACTGGGTGTTCACTATATACCAAATGCAATTTCATGCCTGTTGAGCCCAATCTTGCAATTAATTTTTAAGTGAAATATGTAGATTCCGGGCATTTGGGATTTTTTGCACTGATACATTTGCCTTAAAGAGAAGTATGATAGCACACTATAAAAAAGAAGAGACTTTTCTGCCTTTGCTTTGTGACCTTGGGCAAGTCACTTTGCACCGTTAATCCCTTCTATATCAAAACCTTTACAAACAATTCATTATCTATTTTGTGTGGATTAGTTATGTTCCTGTGTTCTCCCTGATCTTTGCACCCCTAGTTCCTATTATAGAGTCTGTTGTAGGTGCTGGGGATCCAGAACACAACTTGCTGCCCTGAAGAAGCTTCCACAGAACTGAGCAAGAAAGTGAATCGGTCCTGTGAAGGCATGACTGCCCAACTGCAGGGGCATGTGATTAAAGACTTTCATTTGTTTAAAAAATTACTCTAAATGACAAGCTCACATATTCTAAAAATTCTGACATTCTAAAAAGGGATAACAGAGAAGAACACACACAGAAGGTATCTTCTACCTAGTAAACTAATGATTCAAATGTCTTTCTATAAAGCCTTTCTATATCTTCTTAAATGAGGATGATCTGAGAAGTTTATGCCATTTCACACACTTAGGAGAAACAGAAAGAAAGAAGCCCCAAAAAGATTTAATGACAGAACTGTAGGAGTTTGGTAGTTACTGAAATCAGGGTGGTCCAACAAGCTGTTCGCTATCAGCCATAACAACATTCTTCTGAAGAGGGAAGGTTTGTTTCAGTCTTTGACAAACTTTCAAATACCAGGCTAAAAACCTTGATCATTAAGCAGTTGTCACTACAAAATGTTTTAGCCACCCTATAAAAGTTAAATTTATTTATATAAGATAAGACAGGAATTTGGGGAAGAGGGGGGAAAATCAAAGGATTCCCAAGAAAAATATTAGTTTCTTCTAGCTTTCTTAGTCTTACTAATTTCCACAAAAACATCTACCACTGGTTTTCTTAAAGAGGCATATTTTCCACATTCCTAGTTCTTAAAATAATTAAGCTAGGAGTAAAATAGCAAATAGGCCAAATGACCTAAAAAAAGGTACCTGAGATTCATACCTGAGATTCGGCATATTCAGTGAATTGCCCTGAGCCCAGAGATACAAAAAAGTTTATAGAAGCTCCTGAATTTAAACCCCAGCCCTTCAGACCCCAAAACCATTGCTCCTATGCTCCACTCCAATAAAAATTTAAGCAAAGGACCCAGGACAATTCTGAGGGATTTATGGTAAAGAAAGCTACCCACATTCAGAGGAAGGACTGCAGGAGAGGAAACATATAAGAAAAACAACTGCTTGAACACATGGGTCGGGGTGGACATGATTGAGGGTGGGGACTAGAAACTACCACACCAATGCAACTACCAACAATTGGTCTTGATCAAGGACACATGACAAAACTAGTGGAAATGCGCATCGGCCATGGGTGGGAGGAGTGCGGGGGGCGAAGGGGAAAGGAGGAGCATAAATCATGTAACCATGTTAAAAATGAATATTANGGGGGGGGTGCGGAGGGGGGGGGTTGAAGGGGAAAGGTGGAGCATGAATCATGTAACTATGTTAAAAATGAATATTAATAAATGTTAAAAAAAAATTTAAGCAAAGGAAAATTTACTTGCAAAATACTACCTTAATGTTCTAGCCTTTACCCAAATGCTTAAACTTTTTATTTTTAATTAAATTAAATATAATCAATAAAAATGAATAATTAAAAATCTATTCAAATTAACAATGGATAAAATAAAAAAATAACAAAATTGATAAAATAGCAGGATCAAAAAGAGGTCCTACGGGCACTCTCCCCATACCCCACTTCCTGAGGCCACCATCACATTCCTCTCAGGTCTAGCCATTCAACAAGTTTCCAGTTTCCCACCTGCAGGCCTGGACAATTAGTGAACCAACTGTTCTTCCTCTTTTCCACAAAAGAGGCTGAGAATTTTCTGTCAAATGTACTAACGCTTTATAATTTAAGGGAAATTGCAACAACATTTCCCCTAAATTATCTGGTACCTAATTCTGAGAAAAAAAAGACTTGCAGGTTCTGTTCTGAATTCATGATGGCACACTCCATTCTTTTCTTTCCTCCTTTGCATATGGAACTGTTTATTTTTTAAAATGAAAACCCGTGCCCTTCTCTAGCCCTTCACATCCCACAACTTTTTGAAAAATCCCTAACAAGGGCAGGTAGGTGATTCAATAGATAGAGTGCCAGGCCAAGAGACAGGAAGGAGGTCCTGAGTTCAAATTTGGTTCTCAGGTACTTCCTAGCTGGGCAAGTCATTTAACCTCAATTGCCTAGCCCTTACTGCTCTTCTGCTTTGGAACCAATACTTTTTAGTATCCATTCTAAGAAGGAAGGTAGGGGCTTAAGAAAAAAGAATCACTCATTGGCAATGCCCTTGACAGACTGTACCCAGGATAGAGTTCATGGAGGCAGTGCTGATGACCAAGACTCACTTAAGTACTCTCCAAACACCTGCCAAGTACTCTTGGCTTATCAACTCAGTCTTTTTTGTTCAGCCATGTTCAGGTCCAAGGTCATTCTCTTTGGCAAACAGAAGGAAAAAAGCAGGGCCTCCCTACACTTTCCCTTGTTTAGTTCTAAATCCTCCCCGATACAGAGCAATGAGTCTGCCCGTGCTTTGACTTTTCTTTTGTCCCCAATCTAGCCAAATTTGTTATCTTTAGCTCTTCTCATTCTGAGCTTGAGTGTTTTTGAAATGAAACAGAACCATGCCACCCTTCTGTATCTGGCCTCCCTTTACTTGCCCCTACTTCCATCTTCAAATCAGTTGATCATAAGTTGCCTGTGCACACAATTACAATTATAAACAGAAAAGCCAGTCCCTGACCTCAAGGAGCTAAAAGATAATACAGGAGTGGGTACAGGGGAGGCTATCTGAGACAGAGAAATGAAGCCTGTAGAGATAGCAGTACAGTCTTTGGAAGAGACCTCCCTCCTTCAAGTGGAGGTTCTGGAAGGTGAGACTTCAAGAGTGCTAAGTACTTCCAAAATGAGGAGATTCAGGGTGAATGACTTCTAAGATGCTTGCCTGCTCACATGGCTTGGACTCAGGACTGGGCCTTACACACTATCGAGGCTGCCACTACTTCCTAAGGTCCTTCAGGCCTTGCCCTCTGCTCTACCTCTATGTCCTGCCTTCTGACAATGACAATCTTAAAACATCTGCCCCTCTGCTGCTCCTGATGAACTTAAAACCAAGAATTGGTGCCATTTACCTGTAGCTGAACTTTATTTTGTCTTCACTAATTAGAGTATTATTTATTAGCTCCTGGAGATTAAGAATGGTCTAACCTTTCCTATCTGTTGAAAAGAAATCCCAACATTTGTACTCAGTGTTTGGCATAAAGTAGGAACCTAACAAATACTCTTGCTTTCTCTCCTCTCTTTAGGTTCATTCAGTCCTCCTTCACAAATTGTCTCTTTACTTTCAGAATTTCCTTCTGGAGAGATTCCCAACTTTCCTGGAATAACATCTTATAGAATCTTAAGCCACAGGATTCCACCTATTCTGACAATTCTCCCCCCAAATCTAAGCTAATTATGTCAGGCTGTTCAGCTTTCCTCTCCTCTATTAAAGATTCTAAGGTAAACTGGTTTCTTCCCAAGATTCCCATCATTTCCTGCCTTAGGAGGTAAGGGGGAGTTTCGTGAAAAGGCTCTTCTGGGTTATGTTCTAGTTGTTTTTTGAATGACCCATACTCATCCAAAGCCACAGTGAGTGATGGGTCTCAGTGATAACGATGAGGTTAAATTTGCCTCCTTGCACTCCAATAGACACTACTTTATTGGCGTAAACTCTGGACAAGTGTGTGCTAACATCTGAAACCAAGTCTTATTTTATTGGTTCTGTTCATATGTCTATTCTTTCTATACCTCAATAATCCCCAGGCCTGGGAGTTATACAAGGACAGAGTTCTCCATCCTTGGATTAGATTTTCATTCTTACCAGACCTTGTCAGTGGCTTGGCTTCCCTTGCCAGTCTAAGCCACATAACCCACAGAACACAAATCCAAAACTCACTCTTACATACATCTTAACTAACTCTTCCTTTCCCAAATCAGTCTCTTCTCTTCAAGAAAAGGTTGGTTTCTGGGATTGGGGTGCAGTGGCAATTAGTACATTATAAATGTTCCTACATTTTTCAGTTCATTTCCCAAAACATACTAGCAAGGCTTTCAGGGCTCCTTCTGGCAGCATCATTTGGGCCCATGTGAATTACCATAAGCGCCCAGTATTCATCTGGTTGAACAAGTCTGGCAAGATTTTTCAAACCCAACAAACCCTTTTCTCCACTGTTAGTACAACAGCGTCCTCAGGATCCCCCACTCAGGGGGAGATGGCCATCACTTATTTCCTGTGCCCATTTGTGCTACCTCCTCTTGCCCTTAGGAAGAGCTTCTCATCTGATTCTGAGCTCCTAATGAGAAATGAATGTTCCTTCTCTGGACCACTGTCCCTGCACTTTGAGAACATGCCAACTTCAAAATACGACTGCCTTTGACCTTGGGCATTCTGCATCACTGTCTAAGCTGGTTCTGTGTTTATCCGGTTTCTTTGGTTACATGCTTCCTGAAAGGGCCCATCTCTTCTTTAAACTGGGTCTCCCCGGCACCTAGCAAAGGACTATTAATCTTTGTTGAAGCAAAATTAAATGACTGCAGCTCAAGTCTAGTATGTTATTCTATTAGGCCCTTGCCTAATAGTGAAGGGCAGTGACCTTTGTTCCTCCCTTTCTTCCCAAGACCCAACAAAACACAGATGGAGTCACTCTTCCATAGAGTGAATACTAAGTTCCAAAAGCACAGGGGCCTGTTTCTTTGAGATCAAAATGGAATAAACTTGTCTTTGACAATGAGTGCTTCCCTATGAGAGGTTATAATGACAAGTGTGGGAAGACAGCCACTCTCTGGCTTCAGCAATCAAAGGGCAGGAGAGAGATGAAAATTCCTGCATTTAAACAAGCACAAGTCTCAATCTCACCAAGGAAAGGAATTTAACCTAAGCAGTATTTCATTTCAATAGAGCACTCTCTGTTGTATAAAGCCTTCCAGCTTTGCCCAATGAGATGCTAAGCAAGCTCAGTTTCTCCCCTTTTTCTCCCCTCTGTCTCTCCTCCTTTCTCCTGTCTCTCTCCCTTTCTCTCTCCCAAGACACACACACACACACACACATACACACAAACACACACACACACACACACACACACACACAGGATATACCAAGTAAAATGGAAAACACCAATGGAAAAACCTGATTTTATGTGTATCATTAAATCCCAGAACCTCTGACATAGTAACCTCTGGTTTGCAGACAAGTGTGCTTGTTCAGTTGCTGCCAAGCTCTCCACTGTACATTAGCCTGGAAAAGGTGGACCAGAGCCTCCTTCAGAAGGCATCATCTTAACATTGCAATGCTTCCCTGACAACCTGCAACAGGATAACCTAAAAACTGATAAAGGCTCAACCTTCCCATACCACAAAAAAAGTTGATGACTGACCTGACTCAAGGAACTGAGGAGCTGCGTGATTGTGCCTAAGTCCCTCTCTCTGATGCTTGATTTGCTCATCTATAAATGTGGGGGCTGAAACTGTATTTGACTAGGAAACCAATGAAACTGACTTGTAACCACTTATTTCAAAGGACTTTCTTAGCAAAGGCTGTAGAGTCATATACCCAAAAGGTAGAAGGCTAATTTTTCTACTAGTGATTGTTTTATTCCCTTTCTGGATCAGAATTGCTTTATTCTCTACAGGAACAGGTTCCAAATAATCATAACATCTGCACTTGAAAAAAGGAGAAATGATTGCTGAGAAGTAAAATATGCCCTGAAATTGTTATTACTTCTTACACTCATTTGTAACCAAAACATTCTGAACATGACCTCCTAAACATTTTTTCTTCCAATAATAACAGCAAACATTTGCATAGACTTTAAGGTTTACAAGTGCTTTAGGTATATTACCACATTTGATTCTTTTAACAACTGTGAAATAAATGCTAATAATATCCCCATTTTTACAGATGAGGAAATAAAAGGCTAGCTAAGTTTAAGTGATTTGCCCAGTCATACAGTAAGTATGTATGGCAAGTGAAACTCAGATCCTCCAGGTTCCAAATCCAGTATTCTACCCACTAGCACCTAGTGTCTCAATGTTTGTATAAATCTTTTTGTAATAGTTCAGTTTCTATCAAACCTCAAGCAGGCCAGCTTTCGTAGTCACCACCAACATGTCAGAATTTCCTTCATCTTCCATAGTCAGTAGTTCCTCAACTGGAGAAGAGGCTCGAAATTGGAATGGGGTACTTGCTCCACGAATCTCACCCTTATGGGTAACATAACAGAACTGATAAAATTCTCCATCATCATTTGGAAGGTAATACCCTACAAGAGAAAAGTAACAACAAAAATCAAATGGTGCTCTTTTCCCATGCTTTCCTCTCATTGTCACTAACTAGATCAACTCCTTTTCTACATTCCCTAATCTACTTAAAAATTAAAGTTACAATAAAGCAACTTTTATTAAGTCATTTCTTCTAAATAAAGTGGGAAATTTTAATATTTGTAATCTTAAAAGTAGGATAGGCTAATAAAATCTGTTTGTTATTTTTCTCAGCAAGAGCATCCTGAGCTTCTCAAAGTTATATAACAACAATGATAATAAACAGCCCCTCTTAACTATTAGGAAAAGTTATTTTTTTTAAGCCCTTAACTTCTGTGTATTGGCTCCTAGGTGGAAGAGTGGTAAGGGTGGGCAATGGGGGTCAAGTGACTTGCCCAGGGTCACACAGCTATGAAGTGTCTGAGGCCAGATTTGAACCTAGGACCTCCCTCAGTCTAGGCCTGACTCTCAATCCACTGAGCTACCCAGATGCCCCTAGGAAAAGTTATTTTTAATGTATCCCAATACAAAAAAATTACAAGACTAATATTTTAGTTTTCAGTTTAGTCTAGTCATAATGAATATGCCAGGCCCCAGAAAAGTACAATCATTTTGACCTTAGAAAATTGTGGTTCCTATGTCCTTTGTGGTAGAAAGGAAAATTATGCAAAGTTGGATATTATTTAAGATCAGTTTCCATTATGGGTTATTAGGGACAGATGCAATACCCTCAATTTACGGATGATGGCAGGAATACAGATAGGTGAACTCCTGACCAAGGGAACATGGCTAGTGATGAAGTAAACTCTGATTCACAGACCAATCCTCCCTCCACAGAGAACAAAAACAGAATTACAGCAAAGAAACCTTTGTTTTGATTGAGCAATGGCTTAACAAATTATGGGATTTACGTGAGTATAATGGATCATGCACTGCCCTAAGACTATAAAAACACAGGTAGACATGAATAACATGAACTGATAAAGAACAGGTAAACAAAAATGTGACAAGAATGTAAATAGAACAAAAATCAAACCAAATGCAATGCGATGTTAATAACCAAAAGATGAGCCTTGAAGCAAAGAAACAAATACTTTTGGGGGGAGGGAGACAGAAGGGGGAGCATCATGGCACATACCATCAAACTTGATGGGTCCGTATTGATTCATTTTGTTTAAATTGTTTTTTCTCTTTTTATAAAGGTTAGAATTTACTCATAATGAAAAATGTTCTCCACCTCCAGAGAGAGAACTAATGACTGAGTACAGATTGAAGCCTATTGTTTCTCACTTTGTTTTTCTGGCTTTTGTTGCTATTGTGGTTGGCAACATGGCTAATAGAAAATGTTTTGCATGACTTCACACATGTATGATGTTGTTTAGTCATTTCAATCATGTCTGAATTTATGAAAATTTACCCTGGGAAATGGGAGTGATACAAAAACTAAGATACCAATTTTATTCAAATAATCAAATACCTTAAAAACATACTCAACTGTATAGTAGTCTTCAGTAAACACTGCAGAAAAATGAGAACTTTTAGGGATAACACATGTACAGGAAGCAGAGCATTCTTTAGAAACAGCCCTCCTTAATAGAGCTCACTGTAAGCCTACCCACATGCCATACACAGCTCAACCTCGTCACTTTTGCTCCCATACACTCCTGGTATAGACAGATTTGTAGTTGACTATCTGACTCTCTGTGAGTTTTCTTGGCAAGTCTGCCATTTTCTTCTCCAGTTCTGAAGTGACTTACCCAGGGTCACACGGCGAGGAAGTCTGAAGCCAGATGTGAACTTGGGCCTTCCTAACTCTAGTTCTGGCACTCTAGATAGACCAAGCCACCTAACTGCTTCCACACATACAGATAATAACTCAGAAATGCATTTCTCCTTTACCATTAAATTATTTTTTCATTTTACAAAAGTATAGATCTCAGAAATAAACTAGGGCAGGTCAAGGGTCCACAATGGTGGTCCAAGCCAAGATGAGAATGAACAGCTCAAATATTTCCCCAAGTGGCTAAACTTTACTCTCCAATATGATCCAGAGCCACTGCTCTTGCTGTCCCTTGCACAAGGCATTCCCTTCCCAACCTGGAAAGACCTATGTGAACTCATGCAAAGTAAAATGAGCAGAACCTGAGCACTCTACATGGTAACAGAAATAAATGTAATGGCCATGCACTGAAAGGTTCAGTTATCAAAACAATTCCAAAGGACTCATGATGAAAAATGCTATCTACCTCCAGAGAAAGAAATGATGCAATCTGAATGCTGATCAAAACATACTTTTTCTTGGGTTGATTTTGGGGGGGGTTGTTTTCCTTCAAAATATGACTAATATGGAAACATTTTGCATGACTGCAACACATTGCCTGCCTTCTCATTAAAGGGGGAGGGGGGGGGAGAAAGAGAACTTAGTACTCAAAAACTTTTTTAAATGAATGTTTTTACATGTAATTGGAAAATAGAAATTTTGTCTATCTGAAATAGCTACGTGCACAGAGATGGCACTCCCTTCTCCAACTTCACTGGCTGTCACCACACCTAGAACTCTCTTGGTCTCTGCCCCTGGCCATCTAGATTCAGCTATTCTCCAAGCAATCTTCTGCAGGAGGCCTTCTGCTCCCCTCTCCCTCATGCTAGTGCCCTGCACAGTCTTTTGCTTATCTCTCCCTATTGGGACAGGAGTTCCTGGTGGCCAGGGTCTGTTTTTTTGCCTTTTTCTAAACCTCCAGTGCCTAGCAATGTCTGGCACACCAGAAACATTTAAATGCTTGCTGACTTGACTACCAGACCTGAAAAGCTGCCATTTAACAGAGCAGCCCTGCCTTCTTCAAAAGCCAGGAGGAGGGTCAGCTATCCACACTCTCAAAAGGAACTAAGTCTACTATGCCAACAGTTACATCTTCACTGGCCAGAAAATCCTCCCGTGGGGAGTGGGGGAAATCAATGCTACATTCACAAGGCAGGCAAAGGGCTCGACCAGGATCCCAAAGGCCATGTTTCCTTATAGTTAACAGTCTTACCATTTGCTAACATGTTTCTCAGGGGTCAAGTCCAAGGGGAAGCTATAAAAGAGACATTTGCCTATGACCTAGATACTGTCCATTAATCTTCTTATTCTGATTATTCACTAGAATTCTTAGACTAAAACTGACAGTAAATTAAATAGATATTTAAATATTTAGATTAAATAAATAAATAAAAATTAAATAGTTAAATATTTATTATAAATGTTAGCAATATTAAATATGAGACTATCAGATCCCAGAAGTCAAAATCACGTATCTTAATTTTTTAGGGTGACAGGCCTAAGTCCAAACCAGCAGGAAGAGCTATGAGGTATGAGGCCTGATACCTCATAGCTCTTGGGGGAGGGTTTAGGCCAAACATGAAAAGCCAGTGTATGAAGCAGGCTCTCTCTCTCTGCCATTTTGGGGGCTTATGAAAAAAGCTCTCGTAGTTATTCTGGCTCTGGCAAGCAGCAAACTTCCCAGACAGACCACTCTGGGCTGGGAATCCAGGAACTCAGGTCTCTTGGATTCTGGTCCCTTCCTGAACTCAAGCCCATTCCTTGGCTGGCCTTAATTTCTCTGGCCCATTCATATGGTTAGCTAGACCCATGTAGAAGTAACTTGGGTGAGGACTTTTTAAAATTTAAAATAAAAGGGCTAGAAACCTTATTTCTCTCTTTGCTAATACTTATAAATTTGGTATAATCTCCAAGATTAATTTTTATTAATAACACAGGGTCTTTAAATTTAAGTAAAACTTATCCCCAGAACATTACAATGGAATGAGACTTTTTAAAAGCTAATGGCAAGGCAGTTGGGTAGCCCAGTGGATTGAGAGCCAGGCCTAGAGCTGGGAGGTCCTAGGTTCAAATCCGGCCTCAGACACTTCCCAGCTGTGTGACCCTGGGCAAGTCACTTGACCCCCATTGCCTACCCTTACCACTCTTCCACCTATGAGCCAATACACCGAAGTTAAGGGTTTAATAAAAAAATAAAAAATAAATAAAAAAAGCTAATGGCAAATCCCCCAATCATAAATGGGCAAGGGACATGAATAGGCAATTTTCAGATCAAGAAATCAAAACTATCAATAAGCACATGAGAAAGTGTTTTAAATCTCTAGAGAACTGCAAATCAAAACTCACACCTAGCAGATTGGCTAAAATGACAGCAGGGGAGAGTAATGAATATTGGAGAGGATGTGGCAAAATTGGGACATTTTACATTGCTAGTGGAGTTGTGAATTGATCCAACCATTCTGGATGGCAATTTGGAACTATGCTCAAAGGGCTTTAAAAGACTATCTGCCTTTTGATCAGCTATAGCACTGTTTGGTATACCCAAAAGAGATAATAAGGAAAAAGACTTGTACAAAAAAAAAAAAGACTTGTATAGCTGCTCTCTTTGTGGTGGCAAAAAATTGGAAAATGAGAGAATGTCCTTCAGTTGGGGAATGGGTGAACAAATTGTGGTATTTGTTGGTGATGAAATACTATTGTGCTGAAAGGAATAAAGAACTGGAGGAGTTCCATGTGAACTGGAAATACCTCCAGGAACTGATTCAGAGTGAAAGGAGCAGAACCAGGAGAACATTGTACACAGAGACTGATACACTGTGGTAAAACTGAATAGAATGGACTTCTGTACTAGCAGCAATGCAAGACTCCAGAGCAAGGTTGAAGGACTTATGAGAAAGAAAACTAGCCACATTCAGAGGAAGAACTGTGGGAAGAGAAAGACAGAAGAAAAACAACTGCTTGATCACATGGGCTGATGGGGATACTGATATTATTGGGGATATTGATATTATTGGGGATGTAGACACTAAATGATAACTCTAGTCCAACTATCAATAATATAGAATTAGGTCTTAATCAATGATACATGTAAAACCTAGTGGAATTGTGAGTCAACTAAGGGGGGATTAGGAGGGTTTGGGAGAGGGAAAGAACATGAAACATGTAACTATGGGAAAACATTCAAAATAAAATTTTAAAAAAGCTTACATTCTAATGGAGGAGACATATATATATGAAATTATAGAGAATGTATGAGCAAAATAAATTCTACCTACATTCATTTTGAAAAAAAAAGCTAATGAAAAATAAACTTAAATTCTTAATTAAATTAATAAATAAATTCTTAATTAAAATCTTAATAAGACATCTATATCAGATGTGGCAGTAAAAGGCTTCTCACCTTGAAATGACAATAAACAATTGACTGTTGCTCCTTCTACATAATGTTCAGGCATTGGAGACCATAAAAATGTATAATAATCTCGAGCTGTACTCCAACCAACCTGAAAGAAAACACCCAAATAAATAATTTAATTACAAGATTATATTATATCTTACCACATGCTAAATAAAACCTACCATTTTACTGCATCCTACAGATATACATTTAACAATGTTGACATTATGACATCATATATGGATCTTTTAATGAGCATGTCAACATTTTTATTATAAATTTTTATTAAGCTATTAACTAATGCTACAAAAAGACCCTATATAAATTGAATAGCAGATAGTTTCTAAATACTCGTTAAATTGTCCCTTGATAATGAATGTCTGAAAAAAATCTAAGAGTACACATGGCTAATGAAAAGAAATGTGACATAACAGTGCTTAGCAATAATCATCAAAAGTATTCAGTTCTGCTAAAAAAGATGTCAACCAGTAGTAAAGATTAGGTACAAAACAATCCAACAAAGGAACCTAATGTTTGATAAAAACCACAACTACTGAAAAGTAGTTTTATTAGGAAAATCAGAAAACATTCTGGTAGAAATTAGGTTAGTCCAACATCTTACACCACATACAAATAAGAACAAGTACCCACATGGATACATGTCTTAAATATAAAAAGTTCTATCTAAATAAATTAGGGGAAGGAAATTACACTTTTTTTTACAGCCACAGATGGAGAAAGAGTTTGTGGTCAAACAAGTGATAAAGATGGACAATCATAATTACATAAAATTAGATTTTTTTTTTTTTATCCTGGGACTCCATTCTAGGAGCATAGGGCCACAACCAGTAGGCAATGGGTCGCTCAGGGTCACCCAGCTGGGAAGTGTCTGAGCCTGGACTTGAACCCAGGACCTTTCGTCTCTAGGCCTGGCTCTCAATCCACTGAGCTAGCCCAGCTGCCCCTACTTTAGGTTGCAGTTTCTTTAGCAGATGTAGTTTTTACAGGGTGGGGTTGCTAGCCCCAAGCCCAACCCTCCTCCTTTTTCATCCGGGCTAGGGACTGTCCTTAGCCCAGGAGTGGTAAGGGTGGGCGATAGGGGTCAAGTGACTTGCCCAAGGTCACACAGCTGGAAGTGTCCGAGGCCGGACTTGAACCTAGGACCTCCAGTTTCTAGGCCTGGCTCTCAATCCACTGAGCCACCCAGCTGCCCCTCATAAAATTACATACTTACATGAAATTAAAGTTTTTACACAAACAAAATGAAAAATAAGGAATGAATAAGGTGAAAAAGAATAGGTAAAAAGAAACACTGAACTGAGAAAAGTATTTGCTTCAAATTTGAGGAATAAAGGTCTTATATCCAAGATAAGAAATGATGCTTGCATATACACACAGATCAAATATAGATAGGCAAAAGTCATTCCCCAATAGATTAATGGTCAAAGACTATGAACAAGTATTTCTCAAAAGGAGTTTGAAGCTCAAGAATGCTCCAAATCCCTGATGCTGTGAAAAGTACAAGCTGAAACAACTTTGAGATCCCACTTCACGTCCATGAGATGAACAGCTGTTGAAGTGTATACAAGAAAACAGACACTACTAAACAGCCTGTTGGTGGCAGTGTGAATTCCTCCAGAAAAAAAGCAATTAGAATTGTGCCCCAAGTTACTAAACTGCATGTCCTTCTACCTTCTATTCCCCCAGAGGTCAAAGGGAGAGAAAGAGCCCCCCCACACACAAATACTTACACCAGCTCTTTTTCTTAAAGCTAAGAATGCATTGAGGGAACAGTTGAACAATTATGGTTATGGTATGAACGTAATGAAATGTTTTACATTAAGAAATGAGTTTGAGAAAGCTGGGAGGACTGGAGGACAAAACCAGGACAATTTATCTGACAAAAATGTCAGGCCATTAGAAGGCCGCCGGCCCGCCTGCCAGCCAGAGGGGAGATACAGAGCGGAGACCCCCTACTGGACAGCAGGTCCAGCATGAGGAGTTGGATTTGTTTCCTTTTGCTCCACTAACAGGTTACAAGGATCGCTGAAGGGAGGAGGCTAGCAACAATGTAGCCAGAAAAAGAAACAAAGAGGGTCCTGGAAACACTGTTTAAACTTCACAGAGGGCAGCTGCCTTAGCCAGGTCCTCTCTAGCACAGTGAATGGCATCGGAGAGGAAAGGCAAAGGCCAGAAGGGCCTCCCCTTCCTTGTCAGTGAGCAATGACCAAGCTTCCTTCTCGCTTCCCCTTTAAGTGACCCTGTAGAAGATGGCTGGATATCCAGAGAGAGGACACAGAAAGGGAAAAAGGACAGACACCCATGACTAGTGAGCTTCTGAGCACCAGATGTGCAGGGGGGCCGGCCGGCGGGCAGGGCCAATAACAATTCACCTGTGCCCGTCACCCTGTGCTCCCACCACAACCTGGTGGCAGTCACGAGAGAGGAAGCATTCCACAGACTAGGATACCCTGTGACAACATGACAACGTGACAACGTGACAACGTGACAACATGAAGGGACAACATTATAGCTGGGGCTTTAACTAAAAGCCTACCCAACACACTTAATATATTCGACAGGGAACTGAGCGGCCCTCTGAGCTCCCTGGTTTAGCAGAGTTCGGCTTCCTTTCCAACCTAAAACTGCTTGGCACATGCTCTTCACTCACTCCGGGTGCCTTTCTTCAGGCTGGTGGCTAGGCACTGCCCCACACCGCTCTGCTCTCTTCCCCCCAGACTGACCAAGAGGCTGCTCAGGAACACCTTCCCACTGCTCTCAACAGTCAGTGATACTCCCAGCTCCCAGCATCATCTCTCCTGGGCTCCAGCCCCCCATCTCCAACCTGACCCCTGGATACCTCCGCCTCCACAGATCAAGATGTCCCAGAGGCACTTCCAACTGTGAGTCACCTTCAAGCTCCTTTTCCCAAAACCAGACCCTCCTTCGAAAACCCCTGCTGCAGGACAGCCCCCTTTATCCAAGTTCATCCCAGGGCAGGGCCACTACGTGGTATTCCAGACTATGCTTGTTTATGTGTTGCAAGTTTTTTTATTCTTTCTTGCTCTCTTCATTGGGGTATTATAGGAAGGGATCAGTAATAATGATACCCCAAAGAAAGGCTGGGAACCTTTTTAAATCTTGGAAATATTTTTAAAACATAGAAATCAGAAGTAGGCAAAATAGTTGTGAATGTAACATAATAGAGAGCCAGGCCTAGAGATGAGAAGTCTGGGGTTCAAATTTGGCTTGAGAACACACTTCCTAGCTGTGTGACACTGGGCACGTCACAACTCCCTTTGCCTAGCCCTAATCACTCTTCTGCCTTAGAACCAACACAAATTATAAATAAGTTAAAATCACATTATATAGAAACCCATAAGTAAATTAGGAGGGCAATACTATCAAAATATTCCAAAAGCACTTTCACAGGCCCCCAAGCCAAAAAAACTAGAGTCCCTGGTGACAGGAGTGACAGGAAACTCATCTCCTAGCACAGAGCAGCTGTAAAGAAAAAACAAAGAACTGCTCTAACTCTAGGAAAGGAATCCCTGAAATACATTTGCCTTCCTTTGTCTAAGCAACAAATTTGAGTTACAGAGAAGTCATGGTGAGGAATCTGATGGTGGTTGTCTGAAGAACCTTCAAAGCATCGACGTCCAAGGTAGCACAGATGTCCAAGTACTCTTACCTTAAAGATGCCGACCCAATCTTTGGGGTGCGGATGGATGTACTGGGTTAAGGTGTAATGACATTCCAGGTGGGCATTTGGTAGATAACTCTTGGCCACATTTTGAAAGATGACATGTGCAAAGTTGGAAGTCTGAAGAGACAATGGGACTTCTTGAAAGGATGTCATGTCTTATCTGTAAGAAGTCATTAAAAGAAATCTCAGCAACTTTGCCAATCTTAAGGTTAAAAACACACACACACACACACACACACACATATCAACACTGTGTCCTCAGCACAAACCTAACCAGAAAACCCTTTATATAACACAGCAGTGGGAGTAGTCAGGAATGAATAAAAAAGCTGATAAGTCAAAACAAGGAAACAAGGCAATCCCTGCCCTTGAGGAGTTAATATTCTATTAGGAAACTAGCCAAAGAGGAGGTATTTTACCAGAAGTCAAAGGGAATGATATGTAACACCAGAAATAAGATGCTAGAAGACATCCCTTCCTCAAGGCAGCCCTTTGGGACAATTTTTCAACCTCAAATTAGCCTCAAATTGACTTGGGGACAAATTGACTGTTGGGGAAAAGGGAGTCCATTCCAGGCTTGGGGGACAGCCACTGAGAATGCAAAGACAAGGAGTATCATGTGTGAGAAGGGAGGGGAAAAGCTCATTTGACTGGACTATTGAAAGAAGCCAAATAGTGAATAAACAATAAGGATAAAAAGATAGTTTGGGACCAAATTATAAATGATTTTAAAAGTCAGACAGAGGGGGTAACTGGGTGACTCAGTGGATTAAGAGCCAAGCCTAGAGACAGGAGGTCCTGGGTTCAAACCTGGCCTCAGACACTTCCTAGCTGTGTGACCCTGGGCAAGTCACTTGACCCCCATTGTCTAGCCCTTTTTGCTCTTCTGTCTTGGAACAGTACAGTATTGATTCTAAGAAGGAAGGTAAGGGTTTAAAAAAAAATTTAGGAGACTTGAAGTTTGAGTAGGGGAGTGAAATGGAAAATTTTGCTAGCTCTGTAGAGGATAGGAGGAGATTAAAGCCTCTTCCCTATCTATGATAGCCCTGGACAGAAAAGCAACAATCCCTGTCTCCTTCTTTTCTTCTTTAGGCTAAATATTGCCATTTTCCCAAGGATTTGGAGACCCTTCACCTTCCTGCATACAATCTCTACTCTGAGTTCTTTACAGAGACAGCCAACTACTGTAACTAAGTGGGCTCTGGGCACACTGAACTAGAAAAGAACTGTCAGCAGTAGGGTACAGAAAGTTAAAAAGGAGTCCTGGGGGCTGAGTTCAACTTCTAGTATGTAAGAACTCCCAGAAGCAGGGCTCCAAGTGTCTAGAGCAACCTCAAAGCAAACAAATCCAGAGGGTTTTCCTATCTGGCTTTGGGCCCTCAGCCAGCCCTAAGCAGGGTAGAAAGGCAGAGAGTGTCTATCTTAGAGTAAGTGGGCCCCACTCAATTTCCTCTATTTGTACCTTTTTATCTGTGCTTAATTCCAGGACTTCTAATCATCCAGATCTGGGTTTGGCACTTATTTACTAAAAAAAAAAAAAATTAGGAGGGCAATACTAATTGTCTTGGGGGAAGGGTTTTTCATCTTTGGAATGCTTGTTATAGAGAGCTTCCATAAATGCCAACTGCCAGCCAGTAGGCAAAGTCTGGTCTGAGAGAGTTGCCTGGGGCCACACTGAAAGGTAGTCTGGCCCCTCTGTCCACAACCTTCTAGATAAGCACATGTCAGTGGTGGCACTGAACCCAGATCTTCCACCCTAAGGAGGAGGTGCTCCAACAGATAACTGTGTCTCCAATAGATAATTATGTTATTATCAGCTCAATTAGGCCTCCCAGCTCCCCAGGAACCCTTGCACTCTAACTTCCTCTCATTCTTCAAGGTCTGTTCAAAGCCTTCCTTTCAGCTTCATCTATCAGTGGTAGGCCCTTCTCTCACCCATTCTAGGTCAAACCTTCATCACTAAGCTCAGAGCCTCCCCACTCTTCCCTTTTCCTATTTCCTCTACCTAACTGCCAAGATTAATGTATGGAATGCAACTCTCCTTATCTCCATTTCTCAGCTTAAGGCTCAGTCCCCAAGCCACCTTCTTTGGAAGCAAATTCCAATTCCTCCTCAAAATCATGTGCAGACATATCTGTTTAGTAATAATAGCTAATGGGGGGCAGCTAAGTGGCTCAGTTGCTGGAAGCCAGGCATAGAGACAGGAGGACCTAGATTTAAATCTGGTCTCAAGACACTTGAGTCACCCTGGGCCAGTCACTTAACCCCCACTGCCTAATCCTTACTGCTCTTCTGCCTTGGAACCAATACAGTATTGATTCTAAGGTAAGGGTTAATAATAATATAATAGCTAACATTTATATTTCCTTGGGCTTACTATGGACCATCTACTATATTTATAAATCTTATCTCAAAATTTGATACTCACAACAATCCTGGTACTATTATTATACCCATATTACAGATGAGGAACCTGACGCAGTCTAGATGAAATTATCTTGTCAGGGTCATACAGTTAATAAGTATCTGGGGCTGCATTTGAACTCAATAGTCCAGAACTCTATCCACTGTGCCACTTGACTATTGAACATAATGGACTTCTCTACTAGTAACAATGCAATGATCCAGGACAATACTGAGAGACTTGAGAAAGAACACTATCCACACCTGGAGAAAGAACTGTGGGAGCAGAAACACAGAAGAAAAAAACATTGATCACATGGTTTGATGGGGATATGACTGGGAATGTTGACTGGGTCTTGTTCAATGATACCTGTTAAACCCCAGTGGAACTGCTTGTTGGCTATGGGAGTGCAGTGGAGAGGAGGGAAGGGAAACATGAATCATGTAACTATGGAATATTCTAAATTAGTTAATGAAATAAGTTTTAAAATGAAAAATAGGTATTACTTAAGCAAGTCAAAGTATTGGTCAGCTCATAAATGGTATATGAACTCTATAAAGAACTAGAACTGCAAAAACTTTCACATTTTGCATTCCTATATCTAAAAGTGATTAACAAATTTAGCCAATACAGATTTGCTCAAAATATATTCTTTGTATCATAGTAAGTCTTCAACAGTAGTAATACTACTGATTTTTCATAATTCTGTTTAACTCAAAATAAACTCTAGCACCCTGTAGTAACCTCATTTGTTTCACATGTCAATGAAAGTCTGTAGGCTTAAAGACTGCAATGAAACTCTAACCTGTAATTTACTAATTGCTCTCAGAGACTTTTAGAAATTTTCTATTCTGATGTCTTTTCCCACTTGTTTTATCTTCCTAAGCTAAAGCTACACTATTCAAACTATACAAAATTCACTAGCTACAGGGGAAAAATTAACTGAAAAAATACAATTAATCAATTTAAATATATTTTCATGAAAGTAAATGGGAAAATTTTAATTATTCAAAAGTCATCAACTAAAATACCTTAATAGTTGCCAATTAACTCCTTTGCATACAAATTAGTTTGTACAATCTGTTGTAACAGAACATAAAGTTCAGCTGATTTAAAGAGAGGATCTCAAACACAGGATTGATATTGATCCTGCCTAGCCTAATACATTGCCAAGCTGGTTGCTCTGGCAACATTGCCCTCTCTATTTGCTCAGAGAACAGCAACCAGCAGGACATTCATCAGGATATTCAGGATTTCCTTTAACAACCAGCCTTGCCCTTTAACTTCACTTTCAACTACTCTTCATATCATAGTTCATGCTGGAAAGTACTTCTTCATAAAAAAAAAAGTTGAGGAAAAAAAAAAAAGAAAAAAAAAGTTGAGGAATGTCTGTTTAAAATTATCTTACTGGGGCAGCTGGGTAGCTCAGTGGATTGAGAGTCAGGTCTAGAGACAGGAGGTCCTAGGTTCAAATCTGGCCTCAGACACTTCCCAGCTGTATGACCCTGGGCAAGTCACTTGACCCCTATTGCTCACCCTTACCACTCTTCTGCCTAGGAGCCAATACACAGAAGTTAAGGGCCTTAAAAATAAATTAATTAATTAAAATTATCTCACTGTGTGCATTCATTAGTGTTCCCAAAGTCTACTAGCTCAGTGGGCTGGCACAGTGGTAATGAGGCAAAAGATCACTGAACTGATCCCCTTATTGGTTATGGGGGAAAGGGGACAGCCAGGCAAATCTAACAGATGTAAAATCTTGGAAGTCTGATTTAGGAAAAAGCATAAGTTCTTTTTCCTAAAACTTAGAGCAAACATTTAATTTTATAAAATGTTGCTTCCCAGAGTTAATCTAAAGAATATTTCCCTTCAAACTTAAAGGGTCAGAGAGAATCCACAACCATTTAGTAAGCATTTTGCAATATATGCAAAGAACTGGCCAAAGCACTGGGAATAGAAAGAAAATGAATATAACACAAATATGAATCGAAACAGATAATGTAAATTTTAAAACCCTGAAGAGTTTTGGTTTTTGGTCATTTTACTTGAATTTCTCATCTGCATTACAAAAATATATACAAAAATATTTCTATGATAATGACTAAATCAGAGGGGAATTTTCAATTAAAATGATGATATTCACACTTGCCCTGAATTATTAAGTCTAATATAAAAGTTTTTAAAGCAGGGCAATCTCTATTTTCTTCCCTTTCCTTTATTCTAATGAATTTCACATCTTCAAACCATCATAAAAAGTTGAATTCACAGCCCCGCTGAATGGTTTATTGTAAAGAATTGTCAACATGGAATCTAGAAGCCCCCAAACTTGTAGCTTAAAAAGATTTAATGATCACACACACACACACACACACACACACACTTTACTTAGCTTAAAGGTGAAAGCCCCAGGTTTGACCTAGTCACATGAAAGTTTCTCCCAGAGGGAAAGTCCAATTTCACTAGTCTCAGACTAACAATAGATCTTAAAATAGTCTAAGTGTAGGAAGCAGATCCCATCAGGTGTTAAGTATCTCTTTTCTCCCCTTAGGCCAAAGTCCTTAACAGGGTCTTTCCATTTTGTGTCCATTGTAAAGCATCAGTCCCTCACTGTTATTCATGTCTGGGGCTCCTCATTTCCTTTGTTACCAAAGTAAAGTCAATCAACTATCCCTTTCATCCTTAGTTCCCCAAGAAAGGTATTTAAGCTTCCCAATTTTAATGGCTCCGGGGAGTAGTCAATCTAGCAGGGTAGGCTCTCCCAGGGGTCAGTGTCCAGAGCAGACAGTTTCAATCCTCGGGAACTCTGCATGGACAGCTAATTTTGCACTGTACCCCTTTCCTTAAAGAGTGGTTTTTTTCTGACTATTTAATAGTTCTGTGTTTTTTCCCAGTCCCCAGAATAAAGAATCCCATCCATCAGTTACCTCCTAATTCTAACCTGCTCTCAATTCCTCGGCTCTGGATTTGTTTATTTCCAACAGACTCCCAATTCTCTCCCTTTCAGCTTGTATTCCCCAGAACCCAAAGGAGAAAAGTCCCAGAAAATACACTGTCTTCACTGTTTGGAAATGGTACCATTTATAGAAAATACAGCCCTACGTCATTCCTAGAGTAGAGAAAGGTCTATCACACTGACAACCTTTTATGAAACCCCAAATTTACCTTTGTCCCAAGGGAACTTGCCTTCAGGAAAACTTCTAGAGGGAACCTAGTCCCTGACTAATTAATAAGCCATCAAACACCCACTAAACATAGTCAAATAAATTTCCTTTTGTCTTCTTAAGGTTTTGTCTTTAGGTCTCTCCAAGGAACCCTAGCCAATTCATTTAGACTTCTCCAGGTCATTTTATGGACTGTGGCTAGAGAAGGTCCCAAAATCTATAAGCATCTTGCCTTCTATAGTTCAGTGGAAGTCCCAGGACCAAGATTGTGTGGCTTCCCATCGACTAATGACCATTTATAAATAAATTTTTTTCATGTTGACAACACTAACTAATCCTCCATACAAAGGAAGGGAAAGTTCTACTTGCTATTCTACTTGCTAGTTCCAGGGTTTCTTCCATTTTCTGCAACCAAGTATCCAGGAACATGAGATCATTTTAGAATGAGCAAAAACTGATACAGGAGTCACCCACAGACCAATAGTATATAACACACACATAAAGAGAGATCCCCCACTTTTCACATTTTACACCAACTATCAATCTCCAATTAAGTTCTCAGTTTGCAAAACCCAATTTCTTGGGATCCTTGCAGGCCACCTAGGAACACTGGAGTCTTTGAACTAAATTCTGCATTTTAATTCTAATGGTATTAACTGCACTGTACATTTCAGTATTGCAATCCCATAATGTGAGCACAGTGAGAGCTCAATAATTACAATTATCTACACTTCTGTAGGCAAACTTCAGTTTCATAATGTATATAGGATTGCTGGTTATAGTTCCTTCTAGAATACTATTAATTGCACATGTTAAAACCAGTGGAAATGTGCATTGGCTATGGGGGGAGTTGGGGAGAGGGGAGGGAGGGGTGAAGAAAAGTAAGAGCATGAATCATGTAACCATGTTAACTTTTCTAAAAAATAAACATTATTAAATAGAATACTATTAAAAGCTAACATTTACATCTCATTTGATCTTCACAACAACCTTGAGAGCAGGGCTATTATTATCATCCCTTTTTTTAATACATGAAGAAACTAAATGAAGCAGAGTGTTAAACTAAATGTGTTCAGTCTGGCTAAAACAACTAGTAAGTAATGGAGGCAGGATTTGAACTCAAATCTCCCAAGTTCCAAATTCTAGCCCCCTGATCTGACCCTGTAAAAGCAAACTCCACAGCAGGATCAAAATACATAAAACATCTATAAACATAAAATACTGAAAAGATTTCATATTTTTCAAATTACCAGATACAAGTTATCATTCCTAAATATCAGCATACATAATAACCATGATCCAAACTAAGAACAGACACGTGATTCTATTATAAAACTGAGGAAATTCCCTCTACTAATGCAAGTTAGCAGCACTTTCTCTTCAACTTCAAACCAGCCAGAGGTACCTAGAGGACTTGCCTAAGATTACATGGCCAGTACTTGTCAAAAACAAAAACAGTTCTGGCCTCCAACTTAAAAAGTAAGGCAGCACAAACAACTAAAAGTATGAGCCAGTGAACTAAGTGTTATTACATTTAGTGAGTGATGTGAACATGGAAAAACATACCCGTAGCTGTTTTAGAAACTATATAAAATGGTGTAGCTGGGTAGCTCAGTGGATAGAAAGCCAGGCTAGAAACTGGAGGTTCTGGGTTCCAGTCTGGTCTCAGACAATTCCTAACTGACTGACCCTGGGAAATCATTTAATTCCCATTGCCTACCGCTTACTATTTTTCCTGCCTGGGAAGGGATATATAGTATTGATTCTAGGATGGAAGGTAAGGGCTTTTTTAAAAAGCTGTATACAATAATATACAGCATTTTCATTACATCTTCCACTTATTAAACACCGGAGGGGGAAAAAAAACCCAACCTCTTAAAAGCTGCAGATTATCCATGCTTTAACTTACTCCAGCAAAAACCAGGTTACTAAGAACCTATCTACTTTTCTGAAAAGCACTTCAGCACTCAAAGAAGCAGCATTCTTCATAAATTGTATAGATATTTTGAAAATCCTGCCCTCAAACAGGCCTGTCTCTACTAAGGATCACCAAGGAGCCTATCACCTGTGTTACAGAATTTGAATTCGTACAAATAGGTGGAATGTGTTGGCTTGTATGCAAATTTTATTTCATAAATTTAGCTAGTCAAAGTCAAGTGTGCAAAGTCGAAAATGTAAAAACACTGGATTTCTTCTGTCTTTAAGTGTAATACAAAAAGAGGAAACTAGAAAATGGGGCTATGTGAACATTTAAAGCAATTTAAGAATTCCTCCACATAGTACTATACTTTTGGGGGGAAGGAAAAGGGAAGAATTTATTAAGCAACTAAGCCAGGCAGTGTGAGAAGACCTTTCAAGATCTTGTATTTGACCCTCCCAACCATTGGGAGAGGCAGGTGTTTTATTATTCAAGCATTTTAGGGAGGAGTCAGGCAGGCAGGGGAAGGGACTTGCCCAAGTCTCCACAGCTGCAGAGCCTCGGGCCATATCTGTACTTGGGTCCCCCAGACTCCCAGCTCCCTAACCCACCTCGAGTGTAAAGTCCCTCCACCTTCGCGAGGGGCAGATACTGGCATCCCCCGGTGGTCCGAGGGTTGCCGGGGGCTCACAGAACTGCCACATCAGAAGGGTCTTGCAGATCTACGTCCTCCCAAGTTCGAACCGACAGAACCCCTCCAGACCCCGAAGGGGTCAACGCTGCCAGCTCCCGCGGAGGTGGTACCCCTGGGGCCGGGGAGGTCAGAGGCTCCGACAGGCTGATAGGGAAAGTGCGTGGGGCCGGATAGGGAAAAGGCGCAGGCCCCGCCCCCTCGGGCAGACACAAACACCGGCTGCGGGACGCCCCGCGCTCCCCTCCCCCCTTCCCCGAAGGCCCCGCCCGCGCCCCCAGAAAGTTTACTGAGGAGAAAGAGGAGGGTCCCCGCGCCCAAATCAAGCCCCAGCCAGCATGGGGGGCATCGCCGCTATGAACCCGGCAGGGGTAACGGGGGCTCAGGACACCCCGCGCCTTTCCCTCTCGGGACACGGCCCGGAAACGCACCCGTTGGACAGGCAGGGAAACTGAGGCATAAAGCTCCCCCACTCCCACCTCTTCCCGCCGCGGCGCGTCCCAAGCCCGGCCCGGCCTCCCGCCCACCGCCCGGCCCGATTCCTCACCCGAAGCGGGGCCCGGTGAGACCCCGGAGAAGGCTGGGCAGCGTCAGCAAGGCCTCCCGCATAGAACCGCCATCGGCCGTCCGCTGCCTTCCGCCACAGACCGGCAAAACGGCCCCGTCGTAGAGGGGCTGACGGAGGAACCGACCGACGGACGGACGGAGGAGGAGCCAGGCAGGGAGGGAGGAGCGAGCGAGCCGCGGCCCCGCGCGTCACTTCCGCCCTCCAGGAGCTTCGCTTCCGCCGCGCTTGCGCAACCTGACTCAGAGCGGACGCAGGCGTAATGACTCCTTTCGGTGCTGTCTCTGCTAGAGTCCCTGGTCCGCGCCTCCTAAGTCTTAAATGCACTTCACCCACGTTAGCTGGTGATACGGGGCGGGCGGATCCGACCCCTCGACAACTCCGTGGTGGTTTTCTTAGTAAAGGCACTGGAGTGGTTGACCATTTCCATCCCCAGCCCATTTAACAGATGAGGAAACTGAGGCCAACAGGGTGAAGTGACTTGCCCAGGCTCACACACAACTGGCAAGTGTCTGAGGGCCTCTCCTGGGTGGGGACTCTGTCCACTGCTGCCACCTAACTGCTATTGGCCCCATTTTCAGATAAGGAAATCGAGACAAGCAGGTTATGTGCCTGACCTCACACTGCTAGCAAACTTCCAGTCAGGATCAGCGCCTTCTGTTTGCTAGAACAAGCTGGTGGATGAATTGATTGAGCAGCTAATGCTCCCCCTATTTCCTTCTTGCTCTTTTGTGCAGGTACCTCCAGTACTGTTAGCTTCCCCCAGAGAGTGAGCATAAGTGAGGAATCTCCCCTCCCCCCCCCCCCCCCCCCCCCCCCCCCCGTCTTTGCATCCTGTGGTTCCTAGCAGAGTTAGCAGATTAACTGATTTGGAGACAGAGGATCTGAGTTCTAATCCTAACCCCCACTCATATTACTAACCGCAGGCTCATGACCCTTAGCTTCTTGTTCACCTTTCCTCATTTGTCACATACTCTGGCTTCTAAGGAGCTTTGGTCCTTGGATGTACAGGTAGCTCATCCCATTTGGCTACATACCACAATTCAGATTCCATTTGTATAGAAAGTTCATGTTTGATGCCATCTGCCCTCTCCAGTAAGTTTGCTGTCTTCCTGCCTGACACACAGTGGATTCTGTCTAAGTGTATATATACAGACATGACAGCATATGATAGATGAGGATTAAACCAGCAAAGCTCTTACTACAGCAGATTCTATCGGAGGATGCTAGATATAGAGTAAGACCGTTATTAGGAAGCACTTTCCTGGGGTTTTTTTTTTTTTTATCCTCATCTTGTGATCTTGACCTTTTAGAAAGTGGAACCAACTGTTAGCAGAAGGGAATTTAGATCTAGGGGGGACATCAGGTGGGGGTGCTTTTTCTTCTGGAGTTTTTCTTGCTTTGCAATTCTGAGCACAGTAAACAGTTCCATTAGGTCAATTAGCTTCCTTTCTGAACTAAATGAAATCCAGGTGCTCAGTCAACCCCCTTAACATGTTAATGTGTTACCTTCCACAGTTCAGAGCATCAGTCCCCCACCCCAAAGGTAAATCAGAATGTCAGTCAGCAAGATAAACTTGAGTGTGCAGCATAATACAAGATGTCAGGAGGAAAAAACTAGATTGTATAAAGACAGTAGCCTTGAGTAGATGATGTATAAAATGTGAACTACCAAAAAAAAAAATGCTGCCATGTGTAGGTGTATAGAGCTTTATAGATCCATCATCTCCTTTGCTTTTCATAATGGCCCTGTAGACACTGCAGATATTATCCATTTTTCTCATTTTACAGATGGGTAAACTGAGGCCAGCAGTTAAGTGACTTGCTCAGGGTCACACAGCTAGTGTCTGAAGAGTTAAGCTCTCCTAACTCCATTCCTAGCACCATCTAGATGCCCAAAAATTACAGAGTACTGTTTAAGTAAATCACTTATTTCCAAAATTAGCAAATACTTTATAACAACAATTATATAAAGACCAAAAAAATTATATAAAGAGAAAAAAATTGGGCAAAGAACACATGAAGAAGCCACATCAGCAAGATTCCCAGCACAAGGGCCAAACTCCTAGAATACAAGGAAATAGTTCCATGATGCCTGACAACATGTGGAAGGAAAGGCCCCAGAGTCTGAGTCATGTAAGATTGGGTTCCAATCTACTGTCTCTAATGCTCCTCAGGAGCTCAAATAACAGAGCCTCTCACTCTCAGTTTTCTCTTCCAAAAATGAGGATAAGCCACCCCAATACTATGTACTTCTATTTAAGGAGCTATTGTAGAACAAATCAAAGAGAAAGAAGGGGTGTGTGGGTGGGTGTTTGTGTGGCTCCAGGCCACCCGGACTACACAAATAAAGGTAAACTATTCTCTTTGTTATTCAGTAAAGAGGCTTCTCCCCCTCCCCAGATATTTTTAAATTAAATTCCAATAGAAACAGAAAGTGATTAGCCAATTTTTCCTGGTGTTTCTAAATATGGCATCCATTTATTTGTAATTTCCAAATATTCCGATTTAATTGGTTTATTAAAAGTTACTTAAAATTTTTCTAAGCAAATTAAGTTGCAGGCCAGATTACTGAGGCTGTGTCAATTCTGATTAAAGTAAAGGAAAAAAAAAGTAAAGGGGAAAAAATTGACTATTAACTTAATCCAGCAATACTGGTCAAAAATGAAACCCGCCCTGGCCTGATTTAGTGCATTTGGGTTCAGTAAATTAACTAGCTAAGTGTCATCATTTCCATTCTCTAAGAAAAGGTAACCAGATTTCACTAGTCTCATAAATACCCCAGCAAAGTAGAATGAGTAAACTCAGGGAGAGGCAGGTTTAGGGAAATAGAGATAAAAGTCAAAAAAATCACTGCCCTCAAGGAGTTTACTGTTTGTACTCAAGTTTGGGTGGATTGGAAGAGATACCAGGTAGTTTTGTTTTGCTTTGTTTTGTTAGGAGAAGGGAGGGGAAACAGCTAGGTGGAGCAGTGCCTAGAGCTACCAGCCTGGAGTTCAAATGTGGCCTCAGTTACATACCATAGACCCTGGGCAAGTCACTGGTTTCTCTCAGTTTCCTCATTTGTAAAATGAGCTAGAGAAGCAAGTGACATGCCACCCCAAATGCAGTCATGAACAGCTGGACAAGACAAAACAGGTTTAGAAGGTAAGTCATTAGCAACTGGGGACATCAGGGAAGACTTCCAGAAGATGGCCCTTGATCTGAGCCTTGAAGGCAGAAGTGAGGGGAAAGTGTTTGGAGTCCAAGATTGTGGAACAGCCCCAGCTTCCAGAAAAACAGAACACATGTTCTATTAGAACAGCCCTGTCTGGAACAGAGTAGACATCCCACATTGCTAAGGTTCTCTATTAAAAAAAAGTCTGCACACTTTGGAGTTTCTGTTCTGACACTTAATTAGAGCTGATGAAGAAAACTCATTTAAAGGTTGCCAGGGCTGCCCATACTCCTAAAACTGTCTGAGTGAGATTGATGCAATTTGTGACTTTGTTCACATGGGAGTGGGTGAGATCAGACATGTTAATTCTGCTTGTATATGAGAATTTTCTTGTCAATGGGAGAAAGAAAGACTGGTCCTAAGGTGTGAGACTTGGCAGCTTCACAGAGTACAATGGGCAGTAGAAAAATGTTTCTGAAAGCACACATTGGAATTACTGTTATTTCACAGTGGGATCCCTGTATTGTCAAGGGCCAAAGGAATGTTAAATACAAATAAAATACCCGCTTTCACTGGAGCCCTTCTCTCTAGTGTTCTATAAAAATATGCATGTTCTGGGAGAGCCGGGAACTGAGGGAGGGTTTCATTTCTCATTTAGGGGACTCAGTTCATCTGGACACCCAGGATGGAAGGAAAATGCCAACAGCGAGGAAAACAACAGCTTTTAAGTCTTTTAAGAGTAGGAATTCGCACCAAAATGCTGATCATGATAGAGATGAACAAGACAGGCAGATTCTGTCCCATTCTCTCTCCTGAGCCCCATTTCCACACCACTAACTCCTACTGGGTATCTCCAACTGGATGCCCCATTGGCTTCTCTAAAGAATATGTACCAAAACCCCAAAACCAGAGCAGATCTCATTATCTTGTCCCCCTCCCCCATTTACAACCCTTCCCTTCCAAATCTAGATCTTTGTGTTCAAAGTATTACACCACCCCTTCATCCCAAGTTTACCACTTGGCATCACACTCTACTCATTCCTCATCATACCCAGTCAATTGCCAAGTCAGATCTAGATCTGCAACATATCTCAAGACTGTCACCTTCTCTTCACTTGCCCAGCCACCACGCCTCCTCACATCCAGTCTAGACTTGCCAAGTTCTCCTAAATGAGCACCAATTTTTCCATTTCCCTCATCAATCTGCTTTCCACACAGCAGCCAAACTTTCAGAGCTTTCACCTCACTCACAGAAAGAAAATCAGCTAAAAAATGGGTCCAGCTGATATTGGAGGGCTTATAGAAAGACATACATTAAATTCACTTTTGGTAGTTGCAAATTGGTCCATCAGACACATTCTGTTATAATGAAAATGTGTCAGGCGGGCAAAAGTTGCAGCCAAACTTTTTTCTTTTTTCTTTTTTAGTCTTTTGCAAGAGAAGGTTTACTGGTAGGGGAGAGTGGGCAGAAACAATTCCCAGGGATTCTCTTGCCTCTTCAGGTTGCCATTTAAAGTCATTCACTCCTTGTATCTTAGCTTACCTTGGCAGGGTATTTATTACTTATCTTCTCCACACTCTTAAGATCTGGTCAAACAGAAGTACTTGCTATTTCCCCAAAATCAGCGCAGGCAATCACCAACCTCCAGCTGGTAGTAGGGGTGGAAAGAATTTTGTGAATGTGCCCACCTCTGCCTTTTTATAATCCCTACCTTCCTTCAGAGCTCAGATCAAGTATCCACTCCTTTCTTTATCCCCTGATTTAATCATGCTTCTTCAATCCTTGAAACAATCCTGTAGTCCGTTTAAGTGTTACAGTGTCAAGCAGAATATAAATTCCTTGAGGGCAGAGACTTTGTAATTTTATCTGGAATCCCTTCAGCCCAGCATTGGGTCAAACCTGTTCACCTGAGCTATAGAGTTGGATTAAGTAGAAATAGGGTATGCAAATGCTCAAAAAGATTTATTTACTCGAGGAAAGGAAGCTGTTGTGTCTTAGGGAAGTTCTTCCATCTTCCCCAACAGTGGAAATGCCAGAGATTCTGTAGCAAGCTATGTAGATCTTCTGTTTGCCCCCAACTAGAGAGAGACCAGAGCAGCTACCTGAGTTCAAACCTACTTAGTAGTTGTATATCCATGAGCAAGTTGGTCTCAGTTTTCTCATCCATAAAAGAAATGGCAAACTTCTCTAATGTCTTTGCCAAGAGAACCCCAAATGAGATCAGGTAGAGTTGGGCAACACTGAAAACAACTAAAGAACAAGGAAGAGATCACTAACAACTGGGGAAGATGCTGTATAAGGATACTCTGAACTGAACCTTGAAGGAAGCTAGTCATTAATGAGAACCTCCTAAAATGAATTTCTTTTGGAATTGAGATAATAAATGGCTCCTGGTTTCTTCTCCACTTAGAACCTCACAACTGGCTGATCTTCATTGGGTGTGCTCTTTCCTGTACTGATTACTCATTCAACTAGATCTAGCCATTCCTAAACCTTGTTTTCCATTCCATTCGGCTTTCAACCAGGAAACTAGAGCTATCTCAGTATCTTACTATCTCCTCTCTTCTCTCATTGTGCCTCTTCCTTCTTTCTTGTCCTCCTTCCCTCCTTCTTGCCTTCGTTCCTTCCTCCCCTCCTTTCCTTCTTTCCTTCCTTCTTTCTTTCCTTCCCTCCTTCCTTTTTTTCCTTCCTTCTTCCTTCCTTCACTTCTTTCTTTCTTCCTTTCTTCTCCCTTAATCTTACCACCTTCATTCTGTTGATTATTACCAAGTTATTCTGTCTTTAGTTTTTTTTGTATGTTTTTTTTTTTTAATTTAAAAGCCTTTATCTTCTGTCTTAGAATGAACACTAAGTCTCAATTCCAAGACAGAAGAGTAGGGAGCTAGGAAATGAGGGTTAAGTGACTTGCCTAGGATCACACAGCTAAGAGGTATCTGAGGTCAAATTTTGAACTCAGGACCTCCCATCTCCAGATCTGGCTTTCTATCCATCTAAGCCACTTAGCTGCTCCTTGTATATGGTTCTTTATATGTTGTTCCCCCATTAAACTCTGAGCTTCTTGAGAACAAAGGAATCTATTTTTGGCCTTTCTTTGTAACACAGCACAGTGCCTAGCACATAGTTGGTGTTAAATAAATGCTGGGTAATTCATAAAATCCTTATAGTGGTTATGGGTTTGTACTGACCTAGTCACTCACTGTTGCTGGTACATCTTATGACCCAAATGATCCATACATTGAGGAGGCTAATTGGGTACAAGATCAGAGTCTATGGACATGGAAAATAACCAAGTTAACTATTCCATGTTGTAGCTATGCTCTTGGCCTCCCTGCTTATACCCAGAGTCTTCTAGAATACACACATCTATTTTTTGTCCTTAGACCTCCTATACTTCCTCTTGACTCCCTAGACCCTTGATCCTACTGCGGTAGCCCCTTGCCATGACTTTGTTTTGGGTAGGATAACTGAACGCCACTGTTGGGCCAAATCACTAGAGATGGCCATTGTGAAAATATTGACCCTAGAGCCTTAGCGCAGCTATAATAACTAAGATCTCTGTATCCTCCAAGATTGTTTCATGGAAAAACATATTTCAGAAATTATTGCATGTGATGAGAATAGGAAAGTATCAAATTCAGCATCTTTTTTATTTCAGGGATTTTAAGGACACATTTGCCCATTCCAAAAACAATGACTCTGGAAAGACTATAAATAGAAATGGAGGGACTGGGGGACCTAGACCAGTCATTTCCAAGGTGGAAGAAACACTTTGCCCTTTCATTCTCCTCATAGAAGGATATGAATGGGAAACCTGTCGCTAACTAATCTTAGAGAGTTCTTTATGGTCTGGAAGCTTCTACTCTATGAATCAGAAGTAGAATTTGATCTTGCTGTCTTTAAGGCCAGTCCTCTATATGTGATACCATGTCATGCATGAGAGGCACTTGAAGAAAAAAGGGGCTTGTCCTGGGTCAAAAAAACCAGTATCAGGGGTGGAATTAGAAACTAGGTCTTATTGATTGATTCTACACTGTGAGGTGTGCATGTATGTATGTATGTATATGCTTGTGGTTTCCCTGGATGGGGAACTCCCAATACAAATCAGCACTTGATCTGTGACTTAGTCTTAAAAGAATTTCCAGGGGCCCTCAGAGGTTCTTGCCTAGAACCCCAGAACCAGGATGGGTCAGATCTGGTTCCCTCCTAAGTCTTCTCTCTTCAGAGACTGGCCTTCATCTTCACTGCCTCTGTTTAAAGCTTTAAAGTAGGTCAGATTCAAATTAAATGGGGATATAATTAAGCAGAGACTCATTTGTGAGCCTAGAGATAAGGGATCTTCAGAGCCTCACCTTCTAGCAACAATCTCTTAGCAGAGAAAACCTGCAGTGCCAGGAGGTTAAGAGAACTTCAAGCTTGCAGTCAGAAGACCTGAATTGAAAAGACAAAGAATCCTAGAAAATCTAGGATTCTAATCCTAAATCCCTAAAAAATTCCTTAGAAAATCTAACAATTTTCTGCCTGTGTTGCCTTGGACAAGTTACTGGAGATAATGATACCCACTCTATCGCACTGCATTATGGTAAAGAAAGTACAAATGGAGGTCATTATTTTCAGAGGGAAAATCTAGCCTGGGCAGAAATTCCCTTTGGAAGGGTTAATGTCCCTGTGCTAGGAGAAGGAGTATCACTGGAGACCTGGGTTCAAATCCTACCAGCACTGAAGGAAATGCTTCCCATACTCTAAAGTGCTATAAAAATATGAGTTGTCCTGAGAGGATCCAGTGAAATAATGTAAGTAAAGCAATAATATTGGCTTTCCCCATATTGACCTGCATTGATTTCTAAGGTCATCTGACTCCATCACTCACTATCAATTTCTTGCCCTATAAATAGGCATTTACTGGCATTTACTATATACTCCTTGATTGCCTGTCAACTAGAAGGATAAAATGGATTTATCACATTACTACTACTACTACTACTACTACTACCTCTGCCCTAGCAGCATGTAGTTGCCAGAGACTCAAAGCTCTCTAGAAATGTCATCTCCTTCTTCAAGGCCTCCACTTCAAATTCTAAACTTGAAATAGACTGAGCTACCTGATGGCAGGGGACTTGGGAAGTGCCCAGACTCTCTTTAACAAGAGACACTGGCATTTGGCTCCTTCCCATTCCCTTGCTCCCCTAAGATAACTGCAGCAAATCCCGCCTGGGGATGAACAACATAGTGAAGTCCTTTGTCATTTCTGTGCCTATGCGGGACAATAGCCACTTTTGTTCTTTGCTGGGGCCAGACAGATAGCCCAGCATCTATTATATCAATTATATTTCATGCCCACCCTGCAGAGGATGGAGCAAGCCATTAGGGCTTACGGCTCTAGGGTACTTTAAAAATGCTAAAAATATCCCTGTGCTATTAGTGTAGTAAGTGAGAGTTACAAAAATATTTTTAGCACAACACTAATCCTTTGACAGGATATTATGTTGAGTAGGAGACTAATTGGTAGTAAATAATCCAGTTAAATTATGAATTTATGCAATTTGACTAGATGACATAGGATTGAATTTTTTTATTCTCATTTTATAGTCGATAAAAATTAAAATTCCATCATTCAAGATGAGAAGAAACTCGAGCTTTTCTGAAATCTGTGGCAAGTGTGAGCAACAGTAGAAAAAGAATAAAATGCTCTAAAGAAACCTTTGACATCCCTTCTTATTAAAGAAGCTCCCCAAGATCAGGCATTGTTCATATTCTTTGTATCCCTAGCACTTAGCACTGAGTCCAGGCAGATAGTGGGTAATTAAATAAATGCTAGGACAAAGAGGCAGTACAGTAGATAAAACATTAGGCCTAGGGGTAGCTGGGTAGCTCAGTGGATTGAGAGCCAGGCCTAGAGACAGGAGGTCCTAGGTTCAACTCTGGCTTCAGACACTTCCCAGCTGTGTGACCCTGGGCAAGTCACTTGACCCCCATTGCCCACCCTTACCACTCTTCTGCCTTGGAGCCAATACACAGTATTGACTCCAAGATGGAAGGTGAGGGTTTAAAAAAAAAAAAAGAATTAAAAAAAAACATTAGGCCTGGAGCCAAGGAAGACTGGAGTTCAAATCTGTCCCCAGACACTTATTAACTGTGTCACCCTGGATAAGTCACTTAACCCTATTTGTCTCAGTTTCCTCATCTGTAAAATGAACTGTTAAAGGAAATGGAAAACCACTCCAGTATCTTTGCCAAGAAAAGCCAAATAGGGTCATGAAAAGTCAAATACAACTAAGACAACTGAACAACAATAAATGCTATTTAAAAGTAGCTGAATAGAGTTTTTGATTTGGAATATGGACAGAAATTCATATCATGCCTCAGGCACATGAAATCCCTGTGACCCTGAATAAGTCACTTAACCTGTTTACCTCAGTTTCCTCATCTGTAAATAGGAAGATAACAATATCAACTACCTCCTAGGGCTATGGTGAGGACCAAATAGGATAAAATATATAAAACATTTTTTAAGCTTTAAGGCCAGGATATAAATTGTATATAAATACTATACTAGCTATTATTAAATACATAAATTCATACATGTTGATTGATATAAATATTATTTCCCCAATGGGTTGTAAGGTTCCTGAAGGTAGAGACTATTTTTGTCTTTGTATTTTCAAAGCCTGACCCATAGTAATAAATATTTGTTGATTTATTGATTAGCCAACTAGTTCTTCCATTGCTAAAAGTTTATGCAATGGAGGGTGGAGGGCTTTCTCCAGTCATTCAGATCTCCACCCCTGACCAAAAAAAAAAAGAAAAAAATTCTTTCTAGACTAGAGACATAATTCCCCATTTACAAACAGAGTGAATGTTCCTAGATGGATAAGGAGAATGCCTCATCCTCACAACTGTGAAAACAGGAATTATTCTAACTGCGAAGACCTTTTAAGACAGAATCCCACCACCTAAATTGGACTGCCTCTAACTACAGGATTCCTAAAGCCAAAGCCTCTCGAAGCCCTCCTTGTTACAAGCCTAGCTTGAGATTTCTTTGGGATAAGAGATCCCATGTTGGCCATGGAAGTCAGGAAGACGCAGATTCAAACCATGCTTCTAATTCAGACACGTTAAATGACCATA
This sequence comes from Gracilinanus agilis, assembly GCF_016433145.1. Taxonomy (NCBI): domain Eukaryota; kingdom Metazoa; phylum Chordata; class Mammalia; order Didelphimorphia; family Didelphidae; genus Gracilinanus; species Gracilinanus agilis. The sequence continues at coordinate 18,341,853 of NC_058134.1, read as the reverse complement.
GTCAAGTCAGTCTCTGAGACACATTTTCTTCATCTGTAAAATGGGACTATATCTATACCACCTGCCTCTTAAGGTTGTTGTGAGACTCAAATGAGGTGATGTACATAAAATAGTTCCTGTTAAAGAATTATTTGAATGTTAGTTGTTAGTATTATAATTATTAATAGTATTCCCTGCACATCGTAACCTTATTGACATGACCTGAAATTTTACCTAGTTTTCTCCTATTTCCACGTATGATCTGGCAACCTCATTGGCCCCAACAGTGAAAAACCTTCACCTACCTGGCCTCAGCTGCAGGCTTGCTGTCAAAAAAATTGACATTTTAAAATTGGGAAAGAGCTCAGAGGTCATCCAATAAAGTACAAGCTGCTGACAAAGAAGAAATTGCCTTTTGCATCTATGGGTAGGTAGGGAAAGAGTTCACAGCTAATCAAGGCACAGAAACAATCAAAAAATAGTTCCAATTACATAAAATTTAAAATTTTTTACATAAACAAAATAAAAAAGACAGCTAAGATTAGGAGGGTAAAAGTTAACTGAGAGGGAAGGATTTTTTTTTTTTTTTGGTAATACTTTTGTCTGATAAAGGTCTCATTTTCGACCTTTAGAAAAAAAATAGATTGAGATTTATGGAAAAAGAACCATTCCCCAACTGGTAATTGGTCAAAAGTCATGAATTGTTTTCCAAGAAGAAATCCAAGATATTAACAGATGTATGTATTCCAAATCACTAATAATTAGAGCAATCGTAAGCTTCTACCTCACACCAATCAGATTAGAAAAGTTTACAAAAATTGGAAAATGACAAATTTTTTTTTTTTTTAAAAGTCAGGCCAGGGGGTAGGTAGCTCAGTGGATTGAGAGTCAGGCCTAGAGACAGGAGATCCTGGGTTCAAATGTGGCCTCAGATACTTCCCAGCTGTGTGACCCTGGGCAAGTCACTTGACCCCCATTGCCTACCCTTACCACTCTTCTGCCTTGGGGCCAATACACAGTATTGACTCCAAGATGGAAGGTAAGGGTTTTTTTTTTTTAAAAAGTTAGACTAGTACACTGTTGGTGGAGCTGTGATTTTTTTAGTCCAGAAAGTACTTTGTAACCATGCCCCAAAAGTTACTAAAATGTACACACAAACTCTTTGATTCAGTGATCTCATTATTAATCCCATTCCCCAAAGTGATCAAAGAAAAAGGAAAAGGATCATTTTTGAATCTGGCAGAGAATTAGAAATTAAGATAAAGTCCACCAGCTATGCAGTGGCTGAACAAATGAATGGAATGGAATATTATTGTGCCTCTTTGAGGAGAAAACTAATTGTACCCTGAAACTGGGCTCAATGTCTGCCCAAAACAATTATATTTCACTTTATATTAACCCATATTGAAACTATTTGTAGCTTGGAGAAAGAGATGCCCACACTGTCATAGTGCAGACATGCCTTGCCCTACATTCTCCTCCACCCTGAGATAATTTTAAGTACTACTTTTTGGGATAAAGTGAGAAAATCACAATTTGTGTAAAATAGTTTCTGGTTAACTTTCCGGAATGGTGGAGTAAAATCTCATTCTTCCTGGACCACTCCCTGGGAAGAGTCTATGGGACTACTCACAAATATCTATCTGATCTTCTAAAGCTAATCAAAGTCACTCCTTTTCAATGAAGAAGGCATTTCCCTTTTGAATGGCTCTAGATCCCTTCTTAGGTCATTTAGAAAATGTTAAGTTTGGTTAATTTCCATTATTCAATTCCCTAAGAAAGTCCTTCCCTTCCCCTACTTTTGTTCTACCCTATTTCCCACCTTTCTTTGGGGTTTTCCAATGATTTTGGAAAGAGATTCAGAAGGATATATGTATTTTTATTATAAAAAAGGAAATTTTAATATGCTTCCACAGCCCTAAGAAAAGACAAAAGGAAAGGGTTTCAGAGAAACCTAGAAACTTGTAAGAACTGATATTAGTCAGTCAATAAACATATAAGTGCCTACTGTGTGCCAGGCACTGGGCTAAGTGTTGAAGATAAAACAATCTCTGCATTCAGGAGCTTACAGTCTAAGAGGAGAGACAATATGAAAACAGCTAATGTACAAACTATACAGAATAAATGAGAGAGAATCAGTAAAGAGAATGCCTTTGGAATAGGGCTAGGGAAAGGCTTCCAGGAGAAGCTAAGATTTTGGCTTGGACTTAAAGTCAGGATTTGTAGATGAGGAGGGAAGGTGGAGAGTAACTTACATTAATTTTGCATTTATATGCCATGCACTGTGCTAAGAGCTTTACAGGATCCCTGTCTCTGAGCCTGGCTCTCAATCCACTGAGTTGCCTAGCTTCCCCTAGCATAGATGATTAAATCCTTGAGAGCTCATAAGGAGATCACCAAGTGAAGTGGTGGAATAAAGTGAGTAGAAGAGAGAGAACACAATGACAACATTGCAAAAACAACTTGTCAAAACTTAAGAACTCTGGGAGGCAGCTGGGTAGCTCACTGGATTGAGAACCAGTCTTAGAGACTGGAGGTCCTGGGTTCAAATTTGACCTCAGCCACCTCCTAGCTGTGTGGCCCTGGGTAAGTCACTTGACCTCCATTGCCTAGCCCTTACCACTCTTCTGCCTTGGGGCCAATATAGAGTATTGATTCTAAGATGGAAGGTAAGGATTTAAAAAAAACAAAACAAAACAACAACAACAAGAAAAAACCTTAAGAACTCTGATCAATGAAATGAGAAACCCAGTTTGGTTGGACCAATTATGAAGCAGGTCATGCCCTTCCTGGCTAAGAGGCAATGGACTTAGAATGATCATACATTTTAGATGTGGCCAAAAGGGGGATGGGGTGGGGGATGTCTTACTTGACTCTATATTTGCCACAAAGTTTTTGTTTTTATTTCTCCATTTAAGGGTAATTGAGATGGAAGAGAAAATAAAAGCTGGTTTAAAGAAAAAGATTACTGAAAAAAGAAAAAGAATGCAAGCGCCTTGAAGGTGTAGACAATTTCACTTTCGTCATGTGGAATTCCCAGAAGCTCACTGTGCACAAACTGTGGTGGTGTTTTACCATCCTACCCTGGCCAAATCAGTTACTGGAGTCACACAAAACCATGAATGTTACTAGCTTTGACTTAGGACCAGCCACATGAAAAATTCCACCTAAAAGCCACCTTTTCCTTTCATGGTGATCCACAAAGGTTGTCAAAGCCTGATGACTAAAGTGTTTGGTTGGGTCTACTCATTCAAGTTCAACCTGCAGAATTTCAGCTCAGAACATTCAGAGGACTGCAAAAGGAAAACAAACCTCACCAAGAGCAGTGGGCCCTAGTCAAAGCTAAATTTTATTCATGGATTCTAAAGGAGAGGTCACATGATAGGAAGTGAATAAAGGACTGACTATTTCTCTTTCCTTTTTTTTATTAAAAAAAATCTGAATTTAACAAACAAAAGTAAACATTTATATGTGCAAAGTAGAAAAGAAAAAGAATTACACGTAAAACATTCTGGAAAACTTGAGGTTTTTACAAGTTTTTAATGAATTCTCAGCTGTTACTTTCACAGCTGTCCTACTTGTCTATTTCCTGTGGAACTTCCTTCTGTTCTCTTTTGCATTTTAAAATGCTCCTAGGATCCTCTTTTTTAGGGGTGGGGAGGGGAGGGGAGTGGAGAACCACCTTATTAGCATCACTTTCTTCACAAATGCAGGTCCGGGATGGAAAAAAAAAAAAGAAAGAAAAAGAAAAAACCACAATCCTTATAGCAAATAAACTGAAGCACCTATCCCTCCTTAACTCTTAGATCTTCCCTCTGGGCTCAAGCAGAAGAAACCCAATCTCTTTTCCACCTAATAGCCCCAGGGATCTTGACTCCTAGGCTAAAATTCTTCAGACACAGCTTTTAAAAACCAGATTAACTAAATTACTGGATTTCAAATTGATCTGGAGAAAGGAAGACATGTGTAGTCCAAAGAGTATTTTTGGGGAATAAAGGACTGGAAGGACAATTGATTAGTTTATGGGGAGACAGGGAAGAAGAATTCCAGCCAGGAAGAGGCCTAGATACAATGGGAGAAACTTCTAAGCAAAAGGGTACTTGAGATTTGATTATATCTACTAATTCTATCTTGGCTGAGATCCCTGAGTACCTTAAGGTTTATTATTATTCTTAATATATAATATTATATAATAATAATAATATAACATTATATTATTCAGTCTAAGACTAGGGTCAGTCTGGACCCTGGAAAGCAAGTTCTCCGAGGGACAAAGGTAAATATGGGGGTTCCATAAAACAAGGTTATCAGTTCACAGAACCTTATGAGCACTGGTTACCCAGGACAAGTCATTTCGCCTCTGTCTGATCCAGAGATAATCAACCTCATGAGTTTACTGTTCTCTGTCTTAAAGTAAACCATTGCCCAGATAAATAGTACAGCATTTCTCTAATACTCTTTTAAGGTTGATTATAAATTGAAAGAACTTATACATGCTTCTTCAATTCAAGAAAAAAAAAAAAACCAACACATTATATTGGCCCAGCTGGAAATGATAAGGACCAGCAGGAAAACAGCTAGAAGAGAAGTGGTTTCCCATTGTACACATGTTCTCAACTAGACTAATGGCTTCAAAGCTTTCAGCCCAGAGTTGTAAGTTATCCTAATTACATGGGTTTTCCTTCTTCATTTGCTTGCTTGCCAGGATTGTTTTAAGTCTGTTTCTTCTTTTCACATGGATACTGTAGACATTAGTGAGAGAATATAATCTACGTTTATATGTAATATATTCATTATTCCAGCATTTGGTTTAATAAATGAGTAATTGCAGTGTTGTGATTTTTTTTTGTCTTATTGCCCAATAAGTGGTTAAGTTTAATACTTAAAAGTGTCATCATTGTGATTAGCTGGCTGTGTAAATGAAATCACACAGTAGGGAAGTGATGGCAAATCTTTTAGAGACCAAGTGCCCAAACTATGACCTTCATACTGCATGTGAGCCCCTTGCCTTACCCCAGACAGGGGAGGGGGGAAGCACTCTGTAAAGGGGGGCAGGTTAATACCATCTTCACAACTCCCATTGGGCTGCTGGGCAGAGGGGTAAGTGCTGTGAATAATGTCTTCAGGAGTATGTGGAGACAGGGAGGGGAGCAGCCCCCTCTGGCATGCTCTGGCACATGTGCCATAGGTTTGCCAACACAGCAATAAGGGTTCAAGAATTAGTCTTCTAACTTTCTAACTTCTTAAGTCCATCTTTGGCAATCTAGACTTGCGAATGTGAGGGCAAGTTGCAATAAGTACCTTAGCTTAGAAAATGAGTATATGTTCCTGTGCCCATGTAAAAGGTTTGAGGAGCTAAACATGCATCCAGGTAATGTCTAGGTATCATCAGAACACAGTAGTACCTTGACACACGAGTTTAATTCATTCCATGGCCACGCTAGTAACTCAATTTGCTTGTGTGTCAAATTGAATTTCCTTGTTTAAATGAATGGAAATGCAATTAATCCATTTGTTCTGGCCCCAAAAAACCAAATGAATTTTTTGTTTCATATGCTTTTAATCATGAAAATATACTTTATAAATAACAGATAAATATATTTATAGACAATAAGAAAGAATATGAAGAAATAAACTTGCTTATGAAATGTTATTTACCTTCAAGGTCAGGTAAAGATGCTGATGGAGAAGGTTTTCATTTCATGTGCAACATAACATACTCTCTACACAGGTAATGCTACATTTAAATGCAAAATTGATGTTACACATTGCTTATGCTATGTAATTTTATTGCTAAACTTAATTGTTATTTTTTTCACTTTACTTAATTATTATTTTCATTGAAGTTTGGCTGTTTTGCCACTCTTTCCTCTATTTTACTTAGAGGCCATTTAAACAAAAACCTTTCCGTGGAAGTTTCTTTCTTCCTTCTTTTCAGAACATTTTGATAATTTGTGAAACAAATGTCATTATACAACTCCAGAGCATGACCCTGTTGCAACTTTTTCTGAGTGTGTCTTTTCAATAAACTGTTTAGGGGACAGCTGGGTAGCTCAGTGAATTGAGAGCCAGGCCTAGAGACAGGAGATCCTAGGTTCAAATCTGGCCTCAGACACTTCCCATCTGTGTGACCCTGGGCAAGTCACTTGACCCCCATTGCCTACCCTTACCACTCTTCTGCCTTGGAGCCAATATACAGTGTTGACTCCAAGATGGGAGGTAAAGGTCTTTAAAAATAAATAAATAAATAAATAAACTGTTTTATTTTTTTCCCAAATCCTCAACATTTCCTTAATCTCCTTGTGCTGATTAACTCATCCACCTTGGGCTCCTCCTCACTAATTTCTTGCAAAACCTCCATATGCTGCTGCTGTAAATCCTTCAACTCCTCTTTTATCAGAATCCATGGTTAAAAATTAAGAAATTTGCCCAAAAAACTGCCAATAAAGACAAAAATAAGAAGAAAGCAAGAGCAATTCAATACTGATGCTCACATGGCCTAGATAAACACAACTAAATGAGGCAGCTTCGTGTAACTTGTGAAACTGAATGTTCAGCAGGTGATCTAGTGGAGGGTGGTAGAAGCTCCAGATTCAAATATCTGCTCCTGATTCTTCCTATCTCAAATTGCTCATGAAGGAAGATACTCGTGTATCAAGGTGCTGCTGTATGCAAAAAATGCAAAGTAATTTGGGGAAATAAAGGACTGGCTGCTCAGGAGATCTGGCAATGCTTCATATAGAAGATTGTACTTGGACCAAGGTAGGGATGCAGATAGCAGAGATGAAGAGGGAGAACATCCCAGGTATGGAGGACAGTCAGGACAAAAGCATGGAGATGGGAGATGGAGGTTGGTGAATAAGGAGCCAGAATAAGGCCAAAATGATTAGACTCTAAAGTAGATAAAAGTGAATAATATGGAAAAAGTCTGGAAAGGTAGAATGAAGCTAGGCCTAGGTTGTGAAGGAAATTAAGGACTAATCAAGAGCTTACTTTATATCTTAGTGGTCACAGGGCACCTTTGCAGTTTATTGAGTAAGGGAATGCCAGGGTAAGATCTGTATTTCTTCTCTCCAGGATTTTGTGTAATTATTCTCTCCTGCCTCTGCTCTTGCCTTTTTTTTTTTTTTTAAACCCTTAACTTCTGTGTATTGGCTCCTAGTGGGCAGGAAGAGTGGGCAATGGGGGTCAAGTGACCTGCCCAGGGTCTCACAGCTGGGAAGTGTCTGAGGCCAGATTTGAACCTAGGACCTCCTGTCTCTAGGCCTGGCTCTCAATCCACCAAGCTACCCAGCTGCCCCTGCTCCTGCCTTTTTACCCACTCCTCCTTAGTTTCCTTTGCTTGCTCATCTTCCATATCACATCCCCTCACTGTGGAGATTTCATAGACTTTCTTTTCTCTCTCCCTGCTCCCTCATTCCTCCATTAAATTGTAAGCTCCTTGAGGGCAGCGACTGTCTTTTACCTTTCTTTCTTATCCCTAGTGTTTAGAATAGAGCCTGGAACATAGTAGGCACTTAAATATTTATTTGCTCTCTCTCCCTTTCACACCCTAGGCTCCCATGGGTTTAATTACTATCTCTAGGCAGCTATCTGTTCAGTCCTAGACTCTCCCTTCAGTTTAAGTCCCACATCACCAATTATCTCCTGCACATTTCAAAGAAGGGATCCCAGAGAAATCTCAAACACAACATGTCAAAAACAAAACGCATTATCTTTCTCCTAAAACCTACTCCTCTCCTAAACTTCTGTTTCTGTTAAAGGCACCACCATTCTTCCAGACTCCTAGATCCATAATCTCATTGTTATCCTTAACTCTTCATTCTTCCTCACCTGGTAAATCCAATGATAGTTTCCAAATCTTGCCATTTCTACCTTCCCAACACCTCTTATATCCAGCTCTTTGTCTCTACTCACACAGCCCCTACCTAAACTGAGGCCCTTATCACCTCTCACCTAAATTATCCCAAAGGCCTTCTACTCTTCTTGCCTCAAATCTCTCCCCTAAATCTCTCAGTCTGACTTCTACTGGGCTGCCAAAGTGCTTTTCCTGAAGGGCTGATCTGATCCTGTCACTCTCCTCCAGAACTTCAATGGCCTTTAGGTTAAAATAGAAACTCCTCTCTTAAGTCTTTTTTTTTTTTTTTAAAGATTAGGTCTCCCCAGTTCAGCCAGGCTATAATTGTAGCAGCCACTCATGGGCCCAATCCTACCTCTGATCAGCACAGGAACTTTGACCTTCTCTGTTGTTGGCCAGGGTTTGTTTGCTTCTCCTTAGGCAGCCTAGTAACCCCAGCTCCCAAGGGTTCACCAAGTTGGTAACAGATCTAATAGAAGTTGTTGTTGTTCAGTCATGTCTAACTCTTTGGGACCTCATTTGGGTTTTTTTTGGCAAAGATACTATAGTGATTTACCATTTCCTCCTCCAACTCATTTTTTTTAATCCTTAACTTCCTTCTTAGAATCAATTCTACTGTCTTGGTTCTAAGGCAGAAGAGCGGTACTAGGCAAGGGGGTTAAGTAACTGTCCAGGGTCACACAGCTAGGAAGTGTCTGAGGTCAGATTTGAACTCAGGAAGATGAGTCTTTCTGACTCTGGCCCCACACACTATCCATTGTGCCATCTAGCTGCTGATTTAATAGATATCCAACAGCATTTGCCCTATTGCAACTCAAACCTGAGCTCAAGCAACTCTCCAGGTTACCCAGAAGTATACATCATAGGTGTGCACCACCATGCCCAGCCTCAGTTTAACTTTAATTAATTAATTAATTAATTTTACCCTTAACTTCTGTGTATTGGCTCCTAGGTGGAAGAGTGGTAAGGGTGGGCAATGGGGGTCAAGTGACTTGCCCAGGGTCACACAGCTGCAGTTTAGCTTTTAAAGCTCTTTACAACCTGCCCCAAACAACATTCTACAACTTGGCCAAACTGGCCCTCTCTGTTTCTAGCAGATGGGACGGTCTTCTGTCTCTGTGTGTCTGAAGAGACTGTCTCCCTCCCTGGGATGGACTTCATCCTTGTAGAGTCCCCTTCAAGCTACAACTCAAGCACCATCTTCTCTTGAAGTTTTTCTTAATCTCCCCAGACTACTGCCTTATATTGAAGTACTTTGTATTTATTTCTATTTGTATCTCTAGCACCTAATACACATTCATATTGTGTTTCACAAAGGTTTGATGGGTTGTTATATTGTGCTATATAGTTATTGTTACATCGTCTGACGTAGAGTTATTCTTAATTGAGTATGGAAAAAGGATTGAACTGAGGAGAAATTTGAGGCAGGAAGACCAATTTTGAGGCTATGACAATAACCTACGTGAAGCACCTGACCCAGTATGGTGGACATGTAAGAAAAGAGAAGGGGACAGACGTGGGATGCTATGGAGGTAGATTTGAGAAGATGCGATAAATGGATATGTGGAGTGAAGGAAAGGGAAGAAGAAGAGGTGACCACAAAGTTTTCTATCTAGAGGAGTGGAAGGATGGATGGTGGTTATCTCGACAGAAATAGGAAGTTCTGTGATGCAGAGTGAAAGGAGCAGAACCAGGAGAGGTTTGTACACAGTAACTGAAACATTATGGGATGATCAAATGTAATAGACTTTGCTACTAATAAAAGATGCAGGACAACCCGAGGGACTTATGAGAAAGAGCGCTATTATTAAGATTAAAAATAATAAAGGCTCATATAAATATATAAATTAGTATTTTAATTAAAGCCATGCTGATAGATAAAGTCATTAGACCACGCGCTTGTAAGAATTCAAAACTGCCGCTTCAGCCATAATTACCTCCCCTCTCATCCTGCGCCCAGTAGCTAAAGAGGAGAGCTAAAGAGCTAAAAAAGGATTTACTTTGGGATTTCCTCTCATTTTAAACTGTTCTCTGTGTGGTGATGAAGACATCCCCACGCCCAAAGAACCGGAACCGGAAACCCATTGCACCATGGGAAATGTAGTTTGATAGTTCCCACTTGTCCATAGAAAGTATATATACTTTTAGATGGCATCTCCCAAATTTCACTTTTACACTATCCACATGGAGAGAAAGATCTGGTGGAGTAGAAACACAGAAAACATAGGATTTATCACTTGTTTATATGGGTATAGGATTTGGGGTTTTGGTTTTAAAAGATGACTCTATTATAAAAATGAGTAATATGGAAATAGGTCTTGAATGATAATACACACATAACCCAGTGGAATTGTTTGTCAGTTCCAGGAGAGGGGAGGGAAGAAGAGAGGGAGACAACATGAATCATGTAACCGTGAAAAATACTTAAAAATAAGTTTAAAAAAAAAAAAGAAAAAGAAATAGGAAGTTCTGAAGAGTGGTGAGTCTAGGGTCAAAGGTAGTGAGTTCTGTTTGGGCAATGGTGAGTTTGAGATTTCTCTGGGCCATCCAGTTTCAGAGCTGTATTAAGCAATTGGTGATGTGGGTTTTGGACCTCGAGAGAAATTAAAGCTAGATATATAGATCTATGAGTCATCTGCTTAAGAGGGAACTGGTTAGATCAGTAGCAGGAGAGTGTAGTGAGCCAAGAGGCCCCAGGACAGAGTGTTGGGAGATACCCAACAGTTAGGAATCATGATATAGATGGATATAGTGAAGATCTAAGTCATGGATCTGAGAAGGTGTGGTCACATAAGTAGGAAGAGAATCAAGAAAAAAACAGTATCATGAAAACCTAGAGAAGAGAGAGAATCCAGCAGAGTAGTTAATAACACCACATGAAGTGGAAGGGCCAAGAAGGAGGAGAAATAAGAATAGTCCATGGGATTTGGCAGTTAAGAGAGTGTCTGTAATTTTGGAGAGGGTTTTTAGTTCAGTGATGCAGCAGAAAGTCAAAATGCAAATAAATGGCTGAGAAGTGAATCAGAGGAGAAAATGTGGAAACAAGGAGTATTAGCTCTATGGTTTTGGCTGAAAAGGGGGGAAGAGATATAGAATAACAGCTTGAAGGGATGGTGGGATCTACTAAGGGTTTAATAATGATAGGAGAGACTTGGCTGTCTTTGTAGACAGCAGGGAAGAAATCAGTAAAAAGAGAAAAATTGAAGATTAGACAGAAGGGTGAGGATGGTTGTGAGCACAGTCTCCTGGGGAAGACAGAAGAGAATGAGAATATAAGAAGATGGACTGGGCAGCTGGGTAGCTCAGTGGATTGAGAGCCAGGTCTAGAGACGGGAGGTTCTAGGTTCAAATCTGGCCTCAGACACTTCCCAGCTGTGTGTTCCTGGGGAAGTCACTTGACCCCCATTGCCTAGCCCTTACCCCTCTTCTGCCTTGGAGCCAATACACAATATTGACTCCAAGATGGAAGGTAAGGGTTTAAAAAAAAAAAAAAAAAAGGTGTACTGTCCTGTCAGGGAGAAGTGCCATCTCTTTGTCAGATATTAGAGAAAAGAAGGAGAGAATCAGAGATAATGTCAAGAGGGAGAAAGGAGGGAACTCACAGCCTGTTTTCTCATTAAAATATTAGGTTAAGGCTCTCAGCTGTGAGGGAGAGAGGATGGTGTGAGAGGTTTACTGTGATGAACTTTGGGATAGTCTCTGTGATGAGTGGGTTTGAGAATCAGTTAGGGAGGAATAAAAGGGTGGCCTAGCTAAAGGGAAGGCCCCCTTGAGTTTATATGCCATCCATTTATATAATGGACCTAATCAATACAGTTGGGTGATTACCTCCTGATGTGTCCAGCAGCAAGTTGAGCAGGAGCAGAGGAGGCAGGCGTGTAAAGAATCTAGGCTTGGAGTTTGGCAAGGTAATAAAATCAAGAGAACAAGAGATTGGAGAGTAGAGGATAAAGGTAAACTAAATGGATTAACTGGAAGATCAAGATGGCGAAAACTGGAAGTGAAAACAGCCCTGGGCAGAGCCTGAGCAGGGCAGAAGATGTCTGGGAAAATAGAATGTGGGTGGAAGTTATGTCATGGGGAAAATGAAGAATGACTTTAAGGGGAGTAGAGAGAGCTGGGATGGCAGGAGCTTTGGGTCAGCTAGAGAAATTTGAAAGTTCCTCATCATGGAATTGGACCACTGGTGGGTGAAGGTGAGGTCAGAGATGTGACTAGAATCCCAGCATGTGACCAAGGTCCACACAAGTTCAAGGTATTGAATGAAGAACTGGGTAGTGAGGGTGCTGAAGTCCCCTAGGTCTAAGGTCAGGAACTCCCTTAGCTAGAAATACCATGAATCAAGTACTCAGTGCTGGGAAAGAGGGGCTATTACTTAGCCTGCAAAAATGAAAGTTAGCGTTCTGTGACTAGGGATACCTTTGCATTCCCCTTAAGGGAGCCATGCCCTTCTTGCATATGGGGGAAGATTATGGCTGACTGTGCTCTTGGCAGGGCCCAGAGGAGTGTTGGGAAGATTAATGAGATAGTTCATAAAGCCTCAGCTCCCAAAACACAGGTGTTAAAAATAAAGTAACAATTTCAGGAGTTCTGGAGGGCTAAATGCACACTTTGTTTATGGTGGAAAAATAATAATCGTATTATATTCAAAAGGCTGGAATGTAGCCACAAAGAACTACTCAAAGAGAAATCATAAACGCAGACATCTCATCTTTTTTTCTCCATTGCATATATAAAACTCGTATTTAATAAATAGGCCATCGTCTCACACACAAAATTTCATATTTTACAACTGGAAATCATAATTGACACACTTAATAATTTATTTTTAATAGGAACCTCAGACTTTTTCCAGTTATAACATAGGAACATGTTTTTTGAATGTGTGATGAAAAAAATGACCAAGGAATGATGAATTGATGCTTTTACAGTTGGCTTGGAAACTAGTAAATAATGGCCTCTGTTTGTAGAAAATATTTTCCTATGAGCAATGCTAACAAAATGGCAGATGGCTTGATGAGGTTTCAATCATTGCTGAAGGTCTTACTCTGACAAGGTAATTTTAAGCTTTCATGGGGCTCCTTCATTGAGCTGGTTGGGGAGGCTACCATATTCCTTACAAAAATGTCACTAATACACACATCAGCAAGTATTCTAGGAAATCTAAACTTCAGATTTGAATAATGATGAGTGTCCTTGCCCAACAGAGAAGAAGACAAAGTCTACAAATGCTTAATTTTTAGAAGAAATGCAAATGATCAATATCTGTATGAGAAACTTCCAAATTACTAATTATTTGGAAAATGCAAATCAAAACAACTCTGAGCAAATTGGCAAAAACGGTACAAGATGGAAACTATCATTATTGGAATTATGCTAAAGAAAGTAATTGAGACATTCATACTCTTTACCCAAATGTCTCACTGCTGAGCAGAACCCCAAGGATGTCAATGATAAAAAGACAAACCTCATATACCCCAACATGTTTATAGCTCCATTTCCTGAAGAGGCACATTTCTGTTGTTGTTTTGTCATTTTTCAGTCTTATCTGACTCTGTGAGGCCATTTGATTTTTTTTTGTTTGTTTTTTTTTAAACCCTTAACTTCTGTGTATTGGCTCCTAGGTGGAAGAGTGGTAAGGGTGGGCGATGGGGGTCAAGTGACTTGCCCAGGGTCACACAGCTGGGAAGTGTCTGAGGCCAGATTTGAACCTAGGACCTCCTGTCTCTAGGTCTGACTCTCAATCCACTGAGCTACCCAGCTGCTCCCTTTTTGGGGTTTTCTTGACAAAGATATTAGACTGAGTTGTCGTTCCTTCTCCAGCTCATTTTTCAGATGAGGAAACTGAGGGAAATTGGGTTAGGTGACTTGCCCAAGGTTAGAAAGCTAAATGTCTGAGGATAAATTTGAAATCAGGAAGATGTTTCTGGTAGTTTGCCTAGCTGCCTCAACAAAACACATAATAAATATTTGATTGCTGACTAACTACCTAAACTTGGTAGCAATGTCAATGCCCATCAATTGAAGAATAGCTAAGCAAGTGGACACACATTGTAGATTTTAAAAATTAATATCCAATATCTCCAAGTTTAATATTTATAAAGTTTATTATTAAAACTAGAGGGAACTCACCCAAGCCACTCACATGGAAGAGAGAGCCAGGGGGGAGGAGAAACAGAAACTAATATACAAACCATGTAATGATCCACGCACAGGAAAGGGAAAGGGAATTGTGGGAAATGTAGTCTAAGGGTTCAAGATTCTAATTAATGCAACATGAATGTAAAAGAATATTACTGCAGCGTAAGAAATAATGCATAAGAAGGCTAGAGATGCAGTTGGGCTAGAGGTATGTATAGACTCTGTCAGCTGGATTGGAGGAGTCTGCGGTGATGGCTGCTGGGAGAATCATGATGACATAAGCCTAGGAGAGGCTGGGGCACATAGACATTATGTAACTGGGTCCAGTCAAATAACTCAATTGTATGGTATAGATGTCCTGCTACTTATAGGCTCTAACAATGGGGAACATGGCAGAACATAGCCAGCTGGGGTTGATAGCAGAGAAAAGAAAACCCCCACAATTCCTATTTCACGGGCAAAATTATCCCAATGGGAACAGAAAGAACAACTAAAGAATTCAAACGGAATGCTATGAAATGATAATAACTAGAGACCACAATAACCAAATAATAATCACACAATAACAATAGCTAGTAACCACAGTCCTGAAAAGAGATGTGGAAATGTACCTCCTTCCCTTTTCTGAAGGAGTGGAGGATGGTGGGTGTCTGACCAGGCATACCACGTCTGACTCAGGTGATGTGTTGCTTAGATTAGCGGAACTGCCTTTTTCCTGTTTTTTTTTTTTCCCCCTTTGTTCGTTGTCAAAAGGGATAACTCTCAAATTAAAGGTATATCAAATTAAAATATTTTTTAAATGTTAAAAAAGAAACAGAAATATTGAATCTAGTGTTTTGTAGCTATGTGGTATCTTCCTTTCAAATTTCTCCCTTAAAAGTCTTACAAATATGTAAAAAAAACTCCCATATTCTAGAGAGGGAGGATTGAGTGGTATGGACCAAGCGCACTCCTTTAGACAAAGGGAAGGAATGACTTCCTGACTTAGGTATTCTAGCAGAGCTCCTGGTTAATCCCTTCAGCATCTGGATGAGACCCTGGCAGTCAATTTTGGGCTAATCCCAGAGAACAACCCCTCGGACATCCCACAGAAGGGCAGAGGTATGTGGCTGTTGCCCAGTCCATACCACCTCATCTAAGAAGTGATTAAGTGACCCACAGCAGAGGGGCGTCTTTTTTCCTGGGGATCTGCTGGGTTGCAGAGGCTCTGCTAGAGCCCTGCAGGGTCTGCCAAAGATAGTGGTGCCTGGGTGTATACATTCCAGGAATGCGGTCCTCATGAGAGCAGTGACACTGGGAGAGCCATGAAGAGGCTCAAGACATCTGCTGGTGATGGCAGCCCCCAGCCCCCTTGAATCTCCAAGAGCATCTGCTCAGCACAGACTGCCTTAGGGAGAACCTGTCATGTCCTTGTTTTACGAAATAATAGATTAATAGAATGCCAAAGCCAGAAGCATCTTCAAAGACTATCCAAGTCAAACCTTTCATTTTTATAGAGGAGGAAACTGAGGCAGAAAGAGGCTAATATTAAAGCCAGAACTCAACCCCAAATCTCTCCACTTCAAGAACAAGGAGTTTTCATTTGTCTCTGCTGCCCTCGAGTCCCTGTCACTTTCAATCCATCGTTTACTGTATTTTGTATTTGAAGTGATATCAGCAGGCTGATTGCCAAGGACAGCTAACCAGTCAGCATCTGTCTCTCCCCTAGTCCCTCCTGCATTCTCAGTGGAGAGCCAGTCAGGTCATCCTGGGTTTCTTTTGTGACTGCATGCAGAGACGACAGTTCAGGAGAAGTCCTAGCTAGCCGGAGGCTCTCCTAAGCTCAGAAGAGAGAGACAAATGTTTCTAATATAATTAAAATAATAATTATTATTGTAACTTCTTTATCTTTCATGAACTGAGAGATGACAAATCCCCTGGCTACAAATACCTCAAAATACCTTAAGAACTCAACTATTCAAACCTGGCCTCAAACATTTCCTAATTGTGTGACCCTGGATAAGTCATTTAACTCCAAATTTCCCTGTCTTTACTGCTCTTTTACCTTGGAAGCAATTTAGCATCTATTCTAAGACAGAAAGTAAGGACTTAAAAAAAAAAATAGACCTCAACCATATCTAGAATCGGGCCATTATCATCACTGCCTGAATTTGAGTCTGCAATTGCTTGGGTGTGACATTGATCCATAAAAAGTTTATTTTAAATAAATGTTGCCATGGCACATATTCATGATCTCCATGCACCTGGAATAAGAAGTTCCCAAAATGTAGAGACCTGTCAGAAGAAATCAGATTGATGTGGGAGCGGGATGAAGTTCATCCTCTTGGCCACTACTGGAGTTGGATCCCAGATGTGCCCAGTAAGCCTACCTAGGGATGGACTGACAACTTAGAATTTTTTTTTTAACCCTTGCCTTCCATCTTAGAATCAACACTGTATTGGTAAGGACTAGGCAACTGGGTCGTCTTTCTGGCTCCATACCTGGCTCTCCGTGCACTATGGCGCCACCTCGCTGGCTCTGTAGCTGGTAGATCTACAGAGCAGCAAGTCAAACTTCTTCATTTTACAGATGAGGAAAATAAAGTCCAAGACAGTGGAGACTAAGCCAAGGTCACACAGAGCCAGGAACTAAATCCAGGTCTGAAGGTGACATTACTCTACTCCAAAGCCTTCAGTGTCTCCCTCTTGCCTCTGGGGTCAAGTACCAGCTCCCTACCATGGCCCTTCCCAGTGTGGCTCCAGCCAGCCTTTCCAGACTTCTCTTCTCTGGTTCCCCTTCACATGCACTTGAGTTCCTAAGGAGCAGAGCCCCGCCTGTTCCTTGACTGCTGCTCTTGTCTGTCTTCCTCTTCTCTACATTTACACAAGCCATCCTTCATATCTTTAATAGGCTCCTGGAGAAGCTTTATCTACCATCAAGGTTTACTTTCTCCAGGTAGCCCTCTTGGATTCCCCCAGTGGTTAATGTTCTCTCTCTCTCTTTAAACCACTTTGGACTTATATAACTCTAAACATAGGGTGTTGTCTCAGTAAAATTGCCCCCCAAGAGGTAGGAACTGTTTTATTTTTTGTGTCTGTATGCCCAGTGCCTAATCCAGAGGTTCATACCCAGAAAGCATTTAATAAATGCCAAGTTGTGTGACCCTGGGCAAGTCACTTGACCCCCATTGCCTACCCTTACCGCTCTTCTGCCTTGGAGCCAATACACAGTACTGACTCCACGATGGAATACCAAAATGCCAAGTTAACAAGAAGAAGTTAAAAAGCATTTATTAAGCATCTTCTATGTGGCAGGCAGGGCAGTTAGGTGAGCACAGTGAATAGATAGAACACTGGGCCTGGAGTTGGGCAGACCTGAATTCAAATCTGGCCTCAGACTTACTGCCTGTGACCCTGGGCAAGTCACGTAACACTGCTGACCTCAGTTTTCTCATTTGACAAATGAGATGGAAATGGAAAATCATCCCAGTATCTTTGCCAAAAAACCAACAACAAAAACCCAAATGAGGTCAAGAAGAGTCAGACAGAACTGAAACAACTGAACGTGCCAAGCACTGTTCTAAGCCTTTGGAATACACACACAGGAATAACTCCTATCCTTGAGGAACTTAAAATCTAATTGGTTTACTACAGGAGGAAAAAATGAAGTACCTTGATTCCAGACCATGGGAAGATTCATTCAAGAAAATAGGGATATTGAGCCTGAAGAAAACCAGTTGTCTTCAAATATTTGAAGGGTTGTGATATAGAAGAGAGATTATATTAGTTCTATTTGGCCTCAGAGGGAAAAACTAGGAGTGGGGGCAAATATTTAATTAATTGAAAGTATTTTCTATATAATGAATTACATCAATATCATTAATTTAATTTAATTTCTTTACCATTATTTAATTATTCAAATTTAGGCTTGTCAGGAAAAACTCCCTAATAAAGAATGGTCCAAAAGGGGATTCCACTGCTTCAGGGGGTAGTGGGTCCCCCCTCATTTGCAGTCACCGATCCAGTCAAATTCAATTCAATTCAACAAGCATTTATTAAGTGTCTACTATATGCCAAGGGGCTCCTCTTAGGTCCCTAATAAATATAAAACTAAAAATGAAGCCTTCCTTACCCCCAAGGACCTTATATTGCCTGGCATGTTTTAGTACGGATTCCTTTTCAGAAAAGGGCTGGGTGAGATGACCGCCGAATTCCTGCAGAGTCACAGAATTTGAACATCAGAAGGACCCTCTGTCACGTTCTAGCCCAACTCTCCCTACACAAAAGAAATCCCTGCTTTAACCTCTGTGACAAGTAGTTGTCCGGGCTCTGCTAGAAGGTCTCCATTCAGGGGACGTACCTTTTAGATCCTATTATTAAGTGCCTATTATTTTTCCTCCTTTCTCTACAGCCCCCTCTTGCCCTTCCATCTCAAAAATTCTATGACTCTACGAAATCGGTTGTCAAGATGGCACTCGTGAGTGGGTCATACATAGTATGCATCGCTTGAGGAAGTGTCTGTGCTAATAAGATGACCATCAAAGAAGAATGGCACTGACGGCCAGTGTGACACTGTACTAGGAGCAGCCATACCGAGCCATATCTTAGTCCCCACGTAAGGCCTAAATCATAAATGTTGGCATTATTGCCTTTGAGATACAATGAGCCATTGATAGCTCACCAACTTTAAAGCCAATTAAGTGTTGGCAGCCTTCCGACCACTGGCAAAGTCACACTTGTTAACAGTTCCCCTTGTGACACGTTTGCAGTGTAATCACTGATTTCTGGAAAGCTTATTTAGCACTTACGGATATTTTGAAATCTCTAATGAATTTCTTTTTATAGACACTTTTAGGTTTTGCTCTAATTTTTTTTTTTAAACGTTCAGGTAGTTTCATTTTATACACCCAAATGGTTCATGTACCCAGATATTTATATGTCAAACACAGAATGTCACAGTGTGTAAAACTAGACTCTACAAATAATAAACATTTTACTTATAATATTTGAATTTTAATAGCTTGGTTTGGGAAAGCTAATCATACACAAATCCATTCAGAAAAGTCAGGGCTGGAATTTGAATATGCAGATACTGCTACTCTGTTTAATCAATCACAAGTTGTTTCAAGAGAAGTGAATTCTTTCATAGTTATTTACTTCCAACAAAGGTATTTTGAAGGCCGGGAAGGCTTGGGTTTTTATGAAATTTTTTCATATGGAAATAATTTGATTAACTTGGCAAAGAAACTAAAAACATAAAAATGAAATCAATAAGAAAGCTTGATTTATTTTCAGCTGAACCCTGATCCCATTGACCAAAACTGGTTTTCTACAACAAAAGGACTGCTTTGTAATAAATGGGTCCAGGCTGTACAGGCCAATAACTGAGCTCTTGATTAGGCTGGGTCTTCAGACAAGTCCAGGATAGGTGGAGGACATCAATACTTTACTTACATATAGCAACTTGATGATTTCAGTAGAGAGATGTGATCTTCAAAAATCATTAACATTCACAGGTAAAATTAAAAAAATAGTTTATAGTTCTCAAACCATAATCAAATCAGTACTGTTGTTGCTTCTGACTAAGGTATGCCAAAGCAGCTGGGTGGTACAGTGGATAGCGCACTTAACCTAGAGTCAGGAAGACCTGAGTTCTAATCTGGCCTCAGACATTTACTAGCTGTGTGACTCTGGGTAAGTCACTTAACCTTGTTGGCCTCAATTTCTTCATCTTTAAAATGAGCAGAGAAGGAAATGGCAAACCACTTCTGTATCTTGCCAAGAAAACTCCAAATGGAGTCATTGGGAGTCAGATATAACCAAAAACAACTGAATAACAAACACTTTTCTCCTCTATGGCTAAACTAGCCATTCCTGTAAATTTCAAACCCGTTGTGATCATCACAAGGTTATCTAATTAAATTATTACATTTATTAGACACTAACTAGTTGTGTGACACTGGACAAGTCATTTAACCCGCCTCCTTCAGTTTCCTCATCCACAAAATGGGGATAATAACACCACCTACCTCCCAGATTGTTGTGAAGTTCAAATGAGATAATTATGAGGTGTTTAGCACAATGCCTCACAAACACACATTATTATTATTATGTTAAATTGCATTAATTTTATTTAATAAATGGGCCACATTCCCCAAAGAAATCTACCAAATGGAATCCTCGCTCCCCTACTCTCCATCAATAGGAATGTCCTACAAGTCCTTTTCAGGAATTGACTGCGCTAGAACTATAAGTCTGATACTCTTTAAAAGAAAAATCTTCCAAAGTTGCCAATGAGCTAGAACCCAGGTTCCGCATAGCACATTTTGAACCATTCAGAGGCACCAGAGATTTTCCTTGTGTTGGAGAGGAATTCTCTGTAACTTAGCCCTTCATCTGAAACTCTTAGAGGACCGACCGGAGTTTTCTTCTTAAAAGTTTTCTTGTAGCTTCATCCTTCCATCCCTCATGGGTCTCATGTCATAGTTAGAGAGACTGAGATTCCAAGGATAGAATTGCTGTGGACACCAAGAATCTAACCCCTTCCTAAGAACAGAATGTGACCTATTTAATGGTCAAGTACATTCTTTTTTTAGCCAAAGCATGGATCAGAAACACTTAAACCAGTCCAGTAAGAAAGGAATAAAGGCCTCTCTTTCAGAATCTCCTAGAAGTCTCCTTCCTTTATTGAAGAAATATGAAAATGTAAAAGCTAAACACTTTGACACATCTCTGATATGCCAATTTGGGAGTTCCCTCTCTACTCCTGTGCATCCTGGGACACTCTTACCCATGCTCTCCCATATGTTCACAATTGAGAGTCCACGCAATGGGCTGAAGTCCACCCTCAATTTTTCTGGGCACGGAGCATATCAGTGCATTCTTCTGGCTTTCCATTTGTCATCCTCCACTCTTGCTACTTGACCAAATTATCTTCTCCTTCTATCATATAATTCCTTGATTCTTCAGAGTTATGTATCAGTGTCTGCTCACACCAATAATAATAAAAAATAATAATAAAAGCTATTATTATTAATAATAATGATGAACATATAGCACTTTAAGTATTCTCAGAAGACAATGAAGAGGAACCATTGTTAGGCCAGGGGACTCGGGGTCAAGAAACCTAGGGTTCAAATCCTGCCTTGGACATTTATAAGCTATGTGACCATGAGAAAGATACTTTTTAACCTTCTTCAGAGACATTTTCTTTAATCTGAAAAATGATGGGTTGGACATGACCTCCAAAGTCTCTTCTAGTTCCGAGTCTATGATAATTTAGAAGACCTATGAGAGCATCATCTCATCTGACATTCACAACAGCTTTTTACATTTTTTTATTAATTAATTTTTTTATTTTTAGAAAAAATTTCCATGGTTACATAATTCATTTTTACTTTACCCTTTACCCCCTCAAGCTCCAACCCCCCATAGCTAACTCGAATTTCCACTGGTTTTAACATGTGTGGTCAGTCAAGACTTATTTACATATTATTGATAGTTGCGTTGGTGTTGTCCTTCCAGTCTACATCCCTAATCATGTCCTCATCAACCCAAGTGTTCAAGTCACAACAGCTTTATGAAAGATATATTATTATCCCCATCTTATAGGTGAGAAAACCAAGGCCAAGAGAGGTCAATGATTTGCCCAGAGTGAAACAGCTACTAAGTATCTAAGATAGGGTCCATATTTGACTTTCTTCATTTAAGTCCAACCCAGTATCCTTTATGTCTCCTAAATGCCAAAATCCAACTCACTCTCTTTTTCCCTTTCCACTCTGAGGTCAGCTTATTGTCCATATTTATTGCTCTCCCATATGTAAGTACTGTTGAATAAATTGTTTTAAACTATTAAGCTAGATCTTTATTATTTCAGAAATAAGCACATCATATTGCTCCAATGGATAAGTTAGCTACTTCTGGATTTTATTTTATGGGGTGTCTGTGAAACACATATTGAAATCTGGCTAATAGATGTTTTCCATCTATTTAATCTTTCCTCCATGGACAGATAGGCCAGACTCCTTTGAGTAATTATAGATCACTTCCAGGAGGCTCTACAATGTTTGGAGGCTGGAGGCCATCAGCACAATGTCATCCACAAAGAGTAACATTTGGAGAACCTCATCAACCACAAGGAATCATTGAGCACACTTTTGACTGGATCGCCTCCATCCCAGCAGTAAATATCTTTGGCTAACATCCATCCACCTGGCTTGTGCCTCACTTGAAATTTCTATCAGGGAATCAACTAAGAGGGGTTTTTCTATTATAATGTATTCCAAGACATCCTGAATGATCTTGATGTAGTGATCTAAAAATAAATGTCAAAGTCAGTCCTCCTCAAATCAAAAGTAGACACGACATTGTTCACATCATCTGCTTTTACACATATTTCTTACTGTCAGACCCTTAGGGCTTCTGGATGCCAAGTCCTGCCTCTACTAATTCCCATCCTAGGACTTTCTGCTTGGGGTTGTGGCTTCTGATCCTCTTTATTCTTTGGAGATTTCTCAGGATTTCATACACATGTGATCAGTAGTGCTTAAAATCTTCACTGAAATGGAACCCAAGTCCCTGAAGGCAATGATTAGGTTCAAAGCATGGTTAACCATAGCTTATAAGCACCCATCTGATTCTTCTTTTTACTAGATTAATCCATTGGGCATATTAACTCAAAGCAATGCTATTTAAGTAAACAAAATAGCTACTCTTTTTGTGGTGGCAAAAAAATTAGAAATTGAGAGGATATCCATCAATTGGGGAATGGTCGAACAAATTGGGGTACAAGTTGGTAATGGAATACTATTGTGCAATAAGAAATGATAAGCAAGATGATATCAGAAAAAGTTGGAAAGATCTGCAGGAAGTGATACAGAGCAAAATAAGTAGAATGGAAGAATATTGTACGCAATAACAGCAATGTTGGGCAATGATTATCTGTGAAAACTTGGCTACTTTCAGGAGTGCAATGATCTGGGACAATCCTGAAAGACTTATGATGGGGGATGCTATTCACCTCCAGAGAAAACTATTAGAGTCGTCTTTCGCATCAGTTTATTCTTGGTTTTATTTGGGGATTTTGGTTATGTAGGACTTTGCTCTTACAACAATGACCAATATGGAAGTGGGTTTTGCATGACAACAACAACAACAAAAAACAGAACATCCGGGTAACTAATCTATTTTATCTCACAGATTTCCATTCTAATGGTAGAAATGAGAACATACGTACAATGGATATCTTATACCCCTTGGACTGTTTGACCAGCTGAAATATCTATGCCTCCAAAGTTGTCCCTTGCTATTTCTTTCCAGGACAGCTAATGCCATTTCCTACTATCTCTATCAGTCCACCCCTAAGTTGTAGGTGCTATTGTTGTGGGGGAACGTGAGGTGAACCCCAGGTTCATGATAGGTGCCCTTTGCAAGAATGCAAGACTCCAAAACTTAGCTTGAAAATAAAAAGAGAAATTTATCAATTTGGTAGTAATGTTGAAAGGTCAGGAGACAGGCGCAAGAGTGGACACTGCCTCCTAGAGAAGATGGATTCTGGGCTTCTTATACCTCTTAGACAATAGGGACTATGTGACCAGGAATGAAGGGATGAAATGAGGTTAGGCCTAAGTATGTGTGTGGGGGTGTTTGTCATCTGACCAGAGCTAGAGCGATGCTTTATGTCCCCAAGACACCAGGAGTGCCTGGGAATAGTTTAGGGACAAGTAAATGTCCTAGATTATAGCCCAACGGTATCAGAACATAACTGGAAGATTTATATCTGTGTCTGTCTCATAATGTAGGGGAGAATCCAAGGGGAATATTTCTCTCAGGGGGTCTTTCCTTATTATGAGCCTCTGATGCCCAGGGTCACCTTTTCCTCAGCATTACAAGAATGCAAATAAGGAAAGGAATTTTCCTGCTTTCTTTTTGACCTGAAATACTTCTGGAGTCTGGGGTGTCTAAGGGAAACCCAGGGTCCCATGCCACTATGAGACTTCAAAGGAATCATTACCAATCTTCTTGCAATCTCCAAATTTTATAGTTCTTTTATGACTCAGACCCACAACTACACTCTGCCAGCATAGCAAGAATCCCTTGGGTCAATTTTCTTTTCCATTGACTTTATGTCCAACTCTGTGAGGTTTCTCTGTTATTTAGATTTTGGTGAATAAATTTCTTTAATTCTCATAATGCCCCTGGCAGCTAGCAACAGGGTCATGCAAATTACGCTGGAGTTTGACTTAGTAGTCATGCAGGGAGCAGGGAAGATGTGGCAACCTTGCCCTTGTTTCCTATAGCAAAATAAATGCAGGCCATACAAATTCATTATATAATTATTCTGCAAAGCAGTGCTCTTTCTGTGATTTTATTTGTCATAGCATTCCAGAATTAGAATTCTTAAGTTCTGTAAGGCTCTGCTCAGGTGCCAAAGCTACTTGTGCAACACTTTCCAGATCATCTCAGGCATTGGTACTCTCTCTTTCAGGAAATTACTTTGATTTATTTATCTATACACAAGTATTCCCCTACTAAAATGGAAGTCCCTTAAGGTCAAGGACTGTTGAACCTTTCTTTGTATTCACCAGACTCTAGCATGATGCTTTGTCTTGCATATAATAAATGCTCCACAAATATTGGTTGAATTTAATTAAATGCCCACATTTCCTTTTTACAGGGAATCATAACTACTTTATTTTTGGAACAGATCTTGCAAGCCAGGGTGAAGAAATGGAAAATCTCTGCAATACTGAGAATACGGGTAATACATTCCCCCTCATATCTGTAATTCCCCCTATGCTACTTAAGGTTATCTTGCATTTTGGGGGAGTCTATGTTCTATTCTTATGAGCTCCCACTTTCTTTCCTCCCCTTTTTTCATGTACTTCTGTTTCCCCTCTGACTCTTGAACAGTCAGTCAATATTTCATACTCATACAAAGTATTGCAAAATTTATCTAGTTGAAACTGAAAAGAGAAATAATGAGGAAATTATGATAAATACTCTCAGCACTCATTTCCCAGGGTGCCCTTCTTCACTATACAATGAAAACCATACACGACCGTACATGGGCTGCAGAGCGATAGAAATCTGTACAAAGAACCACCGTGGACTTGGACTAACTGGCCCTTGTGATGTACAAAAGGAAGTCAAGGAATTAAGGCATAAAGTAGATATTCCTGGCAGGAATCCAGGGCTGAGGCTCTGCCTTGATTTTCTTATTTTGTCATTCTATTATGTGTAAACCATTCTTATATAGAAGAAAAACAGGACTTCCACCTATTCATCCATCCATCCATCCATCCATTCAGTCAGTAATAATAGGCATTTATTAAATTTCTGTTGACTCAAAGCGTTGTACCAGGTTCTGAGGACACACACAGTTTGGATGCAAGGAAGCTTACATGGAGCGTGAGGTTAGACACAATGAGATAACTGTAGCACACAATCTTATGTTGTGCAACAGCTACTTACAAAACAAAATTCTCTGTGAAGGTGAGGAGAGCCAATCATTACAGAACAAGGATTAAATAAGGAGATAAATAAGGCTCAATAAGGAGATGGCATTTGAATTCAGCTTTAAAGAATGGGCAGGAATTGAATAAATGAGGAAAGTGAGGGAAGACAGTGGAGGCCCAATACTATAAGAAAGTCAGGAAAGCAGGAAGTTCCATGGTGTCTATGATGAACAAAGAGTAGACAAGTCTTACAGTGCATAGTGCTGAAAATTTAGGATGGCACCAGATTGTACATTGAATGCCAAGCACAGGATTTGAACTTTTCTCAGGAAAGGAAGAAACACTGAAATGTTTTGAGCAAACACATGATATGACCAGATATATGCATAGGAAAGATTTTTCTGGAAGCAAAATTTCATAAAGGTTGAAGGAGAAAATAAAGAGGGGATAAACCTGTCAGGTGGCTCCTGGAAAACTATAGGTAGGGGCAGCTGGGTAGCTCAGTGGATGTAGAGCCAGGTCTAGAGATGGGAGGTCCTAGGTTCAAATCCAGCCTCAGACACTTCCCAGCTGTGTGACCCTGGGCAAGTCACTTGACCCCCATTGCCCACCCTTACCACTCTTCCACCTAGGAGCCAATACACAGAAGTTAAGGGTTTAAAGAAAAACAAACTATAGGTAGCTGGAAATGAATATGAGAGAAAGTAGAACTCAAGAGGACTTCCTAACTGTTTGGACAGAAGAGTTGAAGGAAAGGGTAGCCTTAGTTGGAAACATGGGAGCCTGGGAAAATGGTGGTACCACAAATGGACATAGTAAAGTCTAAAAAAAGAAACAAGTTTGGGGAAGCAATTATAAACTAAATTTGGAAAATGTTGAGTTGGAGTTGTTACATCTAGGAGGAACTAGCCTCTGGGGAGATGGAAGCCCAGGTCTGAAGATTAGGAAAGATGCCAGGACTGGTGATGTTGGCTTGGGAGTCCTCCACAGAGAGGGAGTAGTCGTAGAGATTCCAAACTGAGACAGGACAGAGGGGCTTGAGGTGACAGTGGTTAGTGAGGGAAGAAAGACGCTTTCAGGAAGTTTAGCATTGAAAGGGAGAAGAGAAATGAGACAGTAGCTAGGTGATTAGAAGACTGAAGAGAAGGATCATTTAGGACTTCGAGGATCTAAGTGTGTCTTCTATATTTATGTCAGTGATGGGGTCCAATCACCTGTAATCTTTACAAAGTGAAAAAAATACAATTCAAAATTTGTTTTTTAAAGATATCTTCTTGAGGGCAGCTAGGTGTCTCAGTGGGTTGAGCACCAGGTTTAGAGATGGGAGGTTCTGGGTCCAAATCCAACTTCAGATACTTCCTAGCTGTGATTAGTGGAAACAAGTGACTTAAATCCCCATTGCCTAGCCCTTATCAGTCTTCTGCCTTGGAACCAAGATACAGAATTTATTCTAATATGGAAGGTAAGTGTTAAAAAAAAAGATATATTCTTACACCAAAATATTTCAGGTTGTTATTTTAGAAATATGAGTAGCATAGCAATTGAGCAATTAAAAACAAATCTGGAGAAGCAAAAGAAAAATTCAGCATCTTGGTCAGCACCAAACTGTGGAAAGAGTCCCCTATATGTAGAGTCATAAAACTTGATTTCAAATTCAAGTTATTACTAATAATAATGTTATTGTTGCTGTTATAGAATCCTATCCAACTCTTCATGGCCCCATTTGGAATTTTCTTGGCAAAGATATTTGGAGTGGCTTACTATTTCCTTCTCCAGTTCATTTTATAGATTAGGAAACTGAGGTAACAGGGTTAAGTGACTTGCCTAGGGTCACATGGCTAGTAAGTATCTGAGGCTGGGTTTGCAAACTCAAGTCTTTCTGACCCCAGGTAGAACACTCTATCCACTTTACCAACTGGCTGCCACCACTAATAATATCTAACACTTGTAGTACTTTAAAGTTTACAAAAATTATCTCATTTTATACTTACAACAACCCTGAGAGGCAGGTGATATTATTATCCTCATTTTTAAGATAAGGAAACCAAGGCTGATAGAGATTAAATGACTTGCCCAGGGTCACACATCTAGTACATGTCTGAGGCGGGATTTGAACTAATGGCTTCCTATTCCCTGTCCTGGTGGTTTATCCCCTGGACCACCTATTGACCTGTTCAATCTTGAACGAGTCACTTCTTTTTCAACCTCAGTGCCTCCCCTGTAAAATTCGAAGCCCAGACTACATGAACTCTAAGGTGCCTTTCAGCTCTGGATTAATAAGAAGAAACAGTGTTTTCTTTTATTATTATTAATATTATATATTTTCCAGATTACCTGTAGATATAATTTTCAATAATCCTTTTCTGACATTTTGAGATCCATGTTCTCTACCTTTCCTCTTCCTCCCAAAGATGTAATATGCTATAGATTTTAGATGTACTATCATGGAATATGTATTTCCATGTTGGTCATGAAGTGAAAGAACACTCATATTGCTTATACAAGAAAAAGGAAATTAAGTGAAAAATGGCATGCTTCAATCTGCATTCAGACTCCATTGGTTTCCTCTATGGCAGTGGATAGTCTTTTTTGTCATGAGTCCCCTGGAGTTGTCCTGGATCCTTGCATTGCTGATAACAGTTAAGTCATTCACAGTTGATCATCTTATATTGTTATCTCTTATTATGTACAATGTTCTCTTGGTTCTGAAGAAACACAGTTTTCCAATGGAACTCAGAGAATACAGAGAAGCATTAGTAGACTTATATTAACTGATACAAATCAAAATAAACCAAATCAGGAAAATAAATACATAAAGACTTCAGGGATGGAAAAAACAAGAGAAAAAAACAAACCCTGAATGTTGTGTAATTAGAATGACCCAACTTGACTGAAAAGAAAAGATGAGTAAATGTGTCTCCTACACTTCATGTCTCTCTGTCCCTTCATCGTGGAAGTAGGGGAACTGTGGCTGTGAAATGTTCCATCTACTGACAGATTTGGTTTATTTGCTAGTTTTGCCAAAAAGCTTTTTTCTTTCTTTGGGATCCTTCCAGATGCTCCATTTAAGGAAAGGGCTCACTCTAGCCACCTCATCATTTCCCAATTCATTAATCTCCTGGATTTCATCATTGCTTCCAGTAATTCATCTTCCTGCAAGATTACTTCAGCTCTGAAACTCACACGTCCTCTGCACCCCCCTGATCCAGACACCCCCTCTTTCCCTCAGATTGGAGGATGGGAAGGGTGTACATCAGAAAATTCCTCCCAAATTCTTCATTTAAGGGGGGGTGACCCAATGTAGGCCCTTTTTGATTTTCCATCCAACTGAAACTCTTCTTCACACTCCTTCACACGGAGCCTTCTCCTCTATTTTTCAGCTTCTTTTAATTTATGATTTTCCTCCATTGGATTGCAAACTCCTTGAGGGCAGGGACTGACTTGCCTTTTACCTTTTTTACTATTTACCTCCTAACCTTTAGCAAAGTGCCATTTTCTCAAAGGTGAAAGTCATTATGGCCTTTTCAATTCTGAGTTTAAAGGGGGATTAAATGCTTTGGAGCTAGTAGTTAGAGGGTAGTGGTATTGTTTATTAAATGTTTACCACCAATCAGGGACTGTGCTGAGCAATGAGAATACAGAGCAACAACACAGTCCCTGTCCTTCAGAAGTTTCTATTCTAATTGGAGAAGCAATATGTAAACAATTAAATATATGCAAGATGTAAACAGAGCGAAAGGAATTCATCTGAGAGGACAGAGAGGTAACTGGCAGCTGGAGGACTAGGAGAGGCTGCCTGTAAAAGGTGGAATTTGAACTTTAGATACAATAGGGTTGGCCAGAGCCAAAACTGTGGAGTGGGAAGAGTATCTCTGACATCCTGCCACTTCCCCAGGCTCTCTCTCTTTCTCCCAGTCCCTCATCCCAGGTCCTTTGTTCTCTTCTACTGTGGTACCAGGTACCTGCTGGGAAAAGCTGTGTGTTAGCCAGCTTTAACCAGTCTGAGATTATTAAATTTTCAGTGTGGGCACTGACACACCAGAAATCCACTTTGGCTACAAATCAGGACTTTAATGGATGATTTTGTTGATTATCTAGATTTAAGAAAGTGTTAATTATGTGGATTAAATTTAAAAGTGTGGATACATGCATACTTCCCCTTAGTGGATTGTTAAATATTTACCAGTACATCCCTGTGGCAATGAATCCCATTCTTAGAGTCTTGCTTTCAGTGTATCTTCAAATGGGAACTAAAATATTAATCAAGAAGATCTGTGAAGATATTCAAAATATGTCTGACTGGCCAGGTGGGTTTTGGTTCTGAGGAAGTGAGGGAGTTTCAGTCCATTGAAATTCACTTTGGGTACCAGCCAACAAACTAGTCTGGCAGGTTCTGCAGAAGTCAGTGATTAACTTTCCATTGTATCAGAAATTAAATGTCCTTCCAGCTGCTCACAAACAGGGCCAAACCTGGTACCTCATGACCATTTAGAACTGGTCTATCTCCAGTGTCTCAAACCAAGTGAATTTCCATTTCTTTCCATTCCCTCCTTTTCTGCCATTTCTCCCAACTTACTCATTCCTACTGAACCTGTTTACCACCCTTATTCCTCTCTTCAAGTCTATCAGACTCCTTCACCCTCCAGCTTGGACCCCCTGATCTACCATGCAAAAGATGCTCTTGGGAAGGCCCTTATATCCCTTGCTCCCTGAATCAACATGGTGTAGTGGAAACACCTTTGAAGTCAGATGATTTTGGTGGGAATCCAATTTCTGTTTCTTATTTCTTATGTAACCTTAGGCAAATCACCTCTTTGGACCTCAATTTTCTCCTCCAACTAATGGGAGAGTTGGAATAAATGGATCTTTAAAGTTTCTTTCAATTCTAAATCCTATTCTTTTTGACTAAAATTTCTCCAACAATGGCCAATACTGGGTCAGTCTCATTCTGTGCTTTTTCTGAGTTTTTCTAAAGTAAGGCATGTGATTCTGTCTATGGGTTGATGATAATTCCGGCTGGAAATTCCCATCTGCTTGGCAAGGTTGTCGTTGGCAGCAATGCTGGATTTGAACTCAGGAAAAGATGAATGAATCTTTCAGACTCCAGGTCCCTGAACTCTATGCACTGCTCCACTTAGCTGCCCAAGACACTATTGCATTCCCTCTAGTTATTTGAACCCATTTTCATCTTCTTTTTAAAATATATTTTTATTAAATTTCACTAATTAATTTTAGAATATGTGTTGGGATTTTTAAAAATTATTTTAAATAGATTTTATATATAACTGCTACACGTATACTTTTATATGTAGTTTATATATTATATATTAAATATGTACATTTTAATCTTGAAATATAATTTATTACATTTCATTAAATATTTCTGGATTACATGCAAATTTTTTAACATTCACTTTTTAGAATTTGGAATTCTAAATTCTTTTGCTTCTCTTACATCCCTTGATAAAGAAAGCAGCTTGATAACAGCTATACATATGAAGTCATGTAAAACATAGTCATGGATCTGGAGACTGGAAGGCCTAAATTCAAATTCAGTCTTTGATATTTCCTAGCTGTGTGACTCTGGGTAAGTGACTTAACCCTGTTTACCTCAGTTTTCTCATCTGTAAAATGAGCTGGAGAAGGAAAAGTCAAATCACTTTAGTATCTTTTCCAAGAAGATCTCAAATAGGGTCAGGAGTCAGACACAACTGAACAACAACTTAACTATTTCTCTTCCAGTTCAATCTACTTTCCAGACTATTCTGCTTCCTCCCCAGCAGCCTTTCCTACTTTCCTAAGTGTTGAGTTCCTGTCTAGGTTTGCCATTTCATGAGGGATCCCAACCACTCCCAGCTCCCCTCTTGTCCTGGACTCCTCCTCCTCAGCAGTCTTAAAATCAATCTGCATTATTAAGATTTTATCCACCACTTTCTTAAATCTAGACAACAGAGCAATAATTCAAACCCTGATTTATGGTGTTTGCTGAATTTTCAAGGAGGTGTAAGTTTTAGGTTTTCTTCTATGAGCTCTAAACCCATTCTTCTGCCCAAGGACCCCAGAGTTTCCTTTTTCTTCCATTTTGTCTTCTAGATTCAGCTTCCTCCCTCTGTGGTCATCTGAGTTAGTTTCCCTCCTGAGCTTTGCTGGTTTCCAGAGGCATCAATGTTTTGATCCAGAAGTTCTTCTTTCTTGCCCTCTACCTATTTTCTCCTTTCTGAATGTTCTAACCTAAAACAAAACCTCTCTGGCCATTCTTTAGTTTCTGGCTCTTTCCTCATTTGCCTCCTCTCTCTGCTTCTAATGTAGATGAGAACTGGCTCTGCAGTGTCAGAGTCAGAGGTTAAAATGCCCTAGTCATGTCTGGGAAAGAGACTTTCCCCATGCTCCTGTCCAACTGGCATACCTCACTACCCTGTGATTCTGGATTTAAAAAATTCCCCCTGTGCTTCTCTCCTCTTTCCCCTCTTATTGCCAGAACTCAAAAGAGACTTTCTTTTGGGCCAACAGACTAGACTCCTTTCCCTGTTGTTTTCCTAACAGCTCTAACCACTTTACGATTCTTGGAAGGTGATACATGATTAATGGTGCATCCCTCTGTAAGGAAAAGGAGTATCTTTTAGGAAGCTGGAAGAGTACTTGGATATGAGGTAGCATGACCCCTTCTCATAGGTTGATAGGCTGATAGACTCAAATGCAGAAATCATAAGATTTTGCTCTTGTATTTGTATGGACAATCTATATTTAGTGTTACCTGACGCACTTAGTTTTAGTGATAAAAATAAAGCTTCTTGTAACAAACCTTTATTTTATTTTAATATTTTATCTTTCCAATTACACAAAATGACAATTTTCATCATACATTTTCCAAAATTATGAGATTCAAATTGTCTCTTTCCTTCCCTCCTCCCAGAAATGATAAGCAATTTGGATTATACACGTATTATCATGCAAAACTTATTTCCATATTGGTAATTGTCACTGTTGTAAGGAAATACTCAGATGTATATAACCCCAAAATACAAACACAAATAAACTTAAGTGAAAGATAGCATGCTTTGATCTGCACCTGACTCCAACAGTTTTCTCTCTGGAGATGGGTAGCATTCTTTGTCATAAGTCCTTTTTCCTGGATCATTGTATTGTTGAGAGTAGCTGTTTTCATAGTTGATCATGGTATATAATATTGCTGTTACTGTGTACAATGTTCTCCTGGTTCTACTTACTTCATCAACATCAATTCATGTAGGTCTTTCCAGCTTTTTATGAAATTATCCTGCTCATTTCTTATAACACAATACCATTCCATAACCATCCTATCACAATTTGTTCAGCTATTCCCCAATTGATGGATATTCCCTCTAATTCTTTGCCATCATAAAAAGAGCTGCTATAAATAGTTTTGAACAATTTTCCCCTTTTTTTGGATCTCTTTGGGATATAGACCTAGTAGTGGTATTACTGGGTCAAATGGTATGTACAATTTTATTGCCCTTTGAGCAATAAATTCCTTCAGAATAGTTGAATCAATTCACAACTCCACCAACAATGCATTAGTGTCCCAATTTTGCCACTTCCTATCCAACATTTATCGTTTTCCTTTAATGTCATATTGGCCAATTCATAGATATGAGGTAGTAACTCAGAGTTGCTTTAATTTGCATTTCTCTAATCAAGAGTGATTTAGAACATTTTTATATGATTATTGATAGCTTTGATTTCTTCATTTTAAAACTGCTTGTTCATATCCTTTGACCATTTGTCATTTGGGGAATGACTTGTGTTCTTATAAATTTGATTCAGTTCTCATATTTGAGATATGAGCCTTTATTAGAGAAATTTGCTAAAAAAGTTTTTTCCCATTTTGATGTTTTCCTTTTAATTTTGGTTACATTGGTTTTGTTTGTTTAAAACTTTTTCAATTTAATATAATCAAAATCATTCATTCTATGTCCCATAATATTTTCTGTCTTTTCTTTGTTCATAAATTCTTCCCTTCTCTAAAATTCTGACAGAAACCCAGTAGAATTTCACATTGGCTATGGGAGGAGGTTGGGAGGAGGGGAGG
The DNA here is from genome assembly GCF_016433145.1 of Gracilinanus agilis. Lineage (NCBI taxonomy): Eukaryota > Metazoa > Chordata > Mammalia > Didelphimorphia > Didelphidae > Gracilinanus > Gracilinanus agilis. The sequence goes on along the minus strand of NC_058134.1, from coordinate 18,308,372 downwards.
GAAAGAATAAGAATCATGGAATCATGGAAAATTGTTCATAATTAATCAATAAAATAAAAATAAATTAAAAATAAAAAAATCTGGCAGGCAAACTATTCTATGCTTCCCTAATTTGCTTATGGTATTACCCTTTAGGTCTAAATCATTTATCTATTTTGACTTTATCTTGGTATAGGGTGTAAGATATTGGTCAATACTTAGTTTCTGCCATACTGTTTTCCAGTTTTCCCAGCAGTTTTTGTTGCATAGTGAGTTGTTATCCCCAAAATTGAGCTCTTGCAAGTCTTTATTAAGTATCTGTTATCTATCAGGTATTGAGCTAGACTGGTGACACAAATTTTTAAAAAATCAGTCTCTGTCTTCAAGGAATTTACATTTTATTGGGGGGGAATAATATATGCACAAAATTATGTGCAAAATATATGAAAAGTAGGTACAAAGAGTTTGTGGAATTTAGCTGATGTTAGCTGGAGTGATTTATTGTCTCTTCTTTGTTTTTTAATTGTTACCTTCTGTCTTAGACTCAATACTAAGTATAGGTTCAAAGGCAGACCAGAAGTAAGGGCCAGGCAATGGAGGTGTAAGTGACTTGCTTAGGGTCATGTAGCTGGGAGGTGTCTGAGGTCATTGACCCAAGTTCTCCCAACTCCAAGCCTGCTACTCTATTCATTGTGTTCCTCTACTTTAGCTGTCCTATAACTCAGAAATAGCTTAGAAGTTAATGGTTAGTCTCTAATTCCAGCTTTATCCCTATTATCTACTGACTACTTTATTATTTTGCCCAATGTTAATCTTCTCCTTCTGCTATTTGTTCTTTGATGTGTAAACCTTTACTTTTCCCTTCTAATCTTGGAGCAATTTCCTTGTATTATCCACCATTCTTGGTAGGTGAAAAATGAAATGACTGAGATAAAAAAGGTTTAATTCCCTTAATTTCCTCACCTTGTAACTAAAACCTATAAGAGGTTGCTGAAAAGTTTGCTCAGGGCTCACTGGGTGTTGGGATTCTCTGAGCAGATAATAAACAGGTTACTAAAATATTTTTCTATGTTGATAAGTATGATTGGCAGCAGTACTGGAGGAAAAATCCTTGGGCAATTTTTGTCAACTTTTATATACATGCATATGTATATAATATATATATATTATATATATATACATATATATAATATTTTTGGTACTGCCTGTTTGGATGAGATATCATCATTTTAAGGATTCTCTCCAAATCTTTTTCCTTCCATACCATCTTTGTCTGCATTTTCCTTTCATCTTAAATTAATATTGTATCACCCGTTAACATAGTATTTAGTGATCTTTATGTTTTGACAAGATGATTAAAAGCTTGGTAAGCCTTTTAAAGTATATAGATAAAATCAAGGGAAAGAAAATTTATGAAAAACCCACTAATAGGAATTTTCTCAATTAACCCTTAAGCTTGGGACTTCTTCTTGTCTTCCCATGATAAATATATTCCCCTTAAGTTCCCTGGTGTGATAGGATCTGAGAAGAGGATTAAATTGCTTGTATAAAGCTAGCAAAGCAAATCTCATGACTCCAAGTTGCTTAGTAGAATCGACAGGGGCAGCAGGCTAGTTTGTTGTTGTAAAATGGAGAGTGCTAACTTCCATCTGGGAGTCAAATGTCATGTACATCCCAGATCTATTCGATATTTCTAAATATTGTGCATGAGAGAAAGAAGGTAACAAATTGCTGTAGGTGTGGAGTATTGGGGGATATTGGGAGATAGTAGTAATTCCTATTATTTGAATAAAGGAAAGAAAAAAGAATTGAAGAGTAGCCAATGTTTAAAAGGAGATCTTGAATCAAAAGGGTATTGCCAAAAAGAAGTCAGGGGTCCAAGCTTTGTCTGCCTGAAGAAAAATTTTTAGCTTAGTTTGTTAGGAAATTTTTCTCCTCTATGGAAAATACAGTAACTTTTATTTATAATGAAAATCAGTGAAAATGCAAAAATTTTCTAAGGTAAAAATGAATAAAATAGAAATAGGTAGCAAATGATAACATTTGCACAGCCCAGTGGAATTGCTTATCAGCTCTGGGAGTGGGGAGGAAAGAGGGGAGGGAAAGAAAATGAATCATGTAAAGATGGAAAAATACTTTAACAAACAAATAAGTAAATAAAAAGAAAATGCAGACTTTACTCTTCAGAAATCTATTGGGGAATTTTGGAATACATCAGTTTTGTCAAATAATCTAATTCTTGGGACAGGTAAGTGCCGCAGTGACTAGAGTCCTGGACCTGAAGTTATCTTCCTCAGTCCAAATCCAGTCTTATACCCTTAATTAGTGACCCTGGGCAAATCACTTAACCCTGTTGGCCTCAGTTTCTTCATCTGTAAAATGAACTGGAGAAGGACATGGCAAATCACTCCAGTATCTCTGCCAAGAAAACTCCAAATGTGGCCACAAAGTCCTAAAAAAGACTGAACACCATCTAATGCTTGTCCATATAAGGTTTTCCATTTTCTCCTCTAGCTAGTTTCTAGTTAATCAGTTGCAAATACTGATAACTGAGGGTCGTTTGCCTTTAGTTTTGTGATTAAGAACTTAGCTGTACTTACATTTAAGCAGCCAGACAAGTTTCTGGCTTTTGAAGGTAACCATTTCTTTAATGACAACACGTCCTGCTTTAAATATTTTATCGAACATCGCTTTGTGGTATTCTTTGTCCAGAAGTATAATAGAAATTGATTTTTGGTTATTTTGAAAAATCTTTGCAAAGGATGAAATTATGAAATCTAAACATAGAAGGACAGAATTCTGGGAATTTCAGTTATTGAGAATATAACAAAAAACTCTAAAATTGGAAGACGGGCTTCTTGGCAATTTGAGGAAAAGAAATTTTATTCCGTGACCTTAATACTTACTCAGAGTTTATTGTGCACAAAAGTAAGTAGCGATTAGGAGCTTCAGATCTTACCTGGAGCAAGAGAAATGGTAACTGCGCCATAGGGGAAAGAAAAAGACAAAAGCCCCGTCCTTTGGTTCTGGGTCACTTGGGAGCAAACCTCCCTCCAAGGCTCAGTACCTCCTGAGGGCATCCTCTTATTACAGCATAATATCATAACTGATAGTCGTCAAGGCAACCTAATATTGAAGAATATGCAAAATAATATTTAACATTTATTATTAGGTAGGCAAGAATGTATATAATTTACTTAGAAATAGTTTCATCAAAATGTGATTAAAACGCTACCCACATTCAGAGAAAGAACCGTGGGAGCAGAAACGCAGAAGAAAAACAACTGCTTGATCACATGGTTTGATGGGGATATGATTTAGGATGTAGACTCTGATCACTTTATTGCAAATATGAATTATATGGAAATAGGTTTTGAACAATGATACATGTAAAACCCAGTGGAACTGCTCGATGGCTACGGGAGGGGAGGGAAAGAATATCAATCATGTAACCATGCAAAAACATTCTAAACAAACAAATAAATAAATATTTAAAAAGAGCTAAAACTGTGATTAAAAAAAATTTAGGCATATAAATGTTAACAATTTAAAATGTAGTAATATTAACTGGTAGACCTTATATACATACATACATATATATATATATACATATATATATATATTTTTTTTAACCCTTAACTTCTGTGTATTGGCTCCTTGGTGGAAGAGTGGTAAGGGTGGGCAATGGGGGTCAAGTGACTTGTCCAGGGTCACAGCTGGGAAGTGTCTGAGGCCAGATTTGAACCCAGGACCTCCTGTCTCTAGGCCTGGCTCTCCTTCCACTGAGCTACCCAGCTGCCCCCCTAGACCTTATATTTTAATAGAGAAACACCAAACATGGGGGGAGTGGTAGCCTGTGGAGGAAATTTTGGTCTGAGAAAACAAAGGGATGCTGAATGGATCCATGAGATGGAATGGATGGTGAAGGAGGGTAGGGTGTGGGGAGGCTGAATAATTTATATAATGAAGGTAGGAGAGTCTCTAATCCCAGGAGAGTAAACCACAGGAATTCAGGAGTTGAAATTCTAGCCAGATGCAGCCAGAATAATATAGAAGCCCTCAAAAAGCAAGGAATAAGGGACAATCTTAGGGAGTAAATAAAATTTGGGACCCCAGCCCAGCAGAAAGATTCATCCCAGGGGGCAGCTGGGTAGCTCAGTGGATTGAGAGCCAGGCCTAGAGACGGGAGGTCCTAGGTTCAAATCTGGCTTCAGACACTTCCTAGCTGTGTGACCCTGGACAAGTCACTTAACCTCCATTGCCTAGCTCTCACCACTCTTCTGCCTTGGAGCCAATACACAGTATTGACTCCAAGACAGAAGGTCAGGGTTTTTATAAAAAGAAAAGGAAAAAAAGAAAGATTCATCCCAGAGTGATGCTAACTTTGGATGGGAACTTGGTGGGCTCAGTGCTTGCTAGGAACTGAGATCGATTTTGAGCATCCTTGTCTAGGGATGAAATTGAGGTAGGGCAGAGATGTCACCTTCCCAGCCACTGGCCCACACGGCCCAGCAAACCCAGAGTGGGAAATACAGAACAAAATAGATAAAAACACAACAAAACAAATAATATAATATTTTAAAACTAAATCAATATGTGGCCTGCAGGGATTCTTACATATGGGACAGAGGCCTCTTGTTATTTGAGATTAGTCCTGCAGGGGTAGGAGAGGCAGTTTTGGGGGGAGGCTCATGTGTTTGTTCTTGCTCTGTCTGGAGTAAATAGTCTTTTGTAATAGCCACCTAAGTGACAAGGAACAAGAGGTGCCAGTAACTAGATCCCTAGCAAATGAGGGGAATAGATCATCTTGCCCACAGTAGAAGTGAGACTCCAACCTCTCAGCACCTCAGGATACCCAAGAACCCCGAGGCAGGATCTAGCCCTGAAAAAGTGGGGCCAGAGCTAAGCATCATAGGTACCTACTAAGCGCTCGTTGAGTTTAAGTATGAGTAGACGGTAGTAGATTTCGATTCCACTAAAGAAATACTGAATCCTTCTTTCTAAAAAGGCTATTGTATAGTCTGCTGTTTTGCCTCTGATACTGTCCTTAGCCTGTGACCCTGAATAAATCACTTAATCTCTCAGACCCAAACAACTCACTCAGATTATAAATTTCAGGGCAGGTGCAGATTTGCCTTGATAGAGGGAGTTTCCTATCGCCAGTGAAATCCATCCATTGGTTTTCCTAATCTTCTCTCGTCTGTCCTTCCTGCAAGAATAAGTAGTCAAAACAAAGCATCCCATCCGTCCATTATCGATAGGCTATTTCCCTTAGTTGTCCAATTCTCCATGACCCCATCTGGGGTTTTCTTGGCAAAGATACTGGAGTGGTTGGCCATTTCCTTCTCCAGCTCATTTGACAAATGAGGAAACTTTTACCCACAAATAATGGCTAACATTTTTTAAAGCACCAGGCACTGTTCTAAGCACTTTACGATGATTTTATTTGATCCTTACAACAATCCTGTAAGGTATTATTATTATTATTATTTCCATTTTCCAGAGGAAGAAACTGAGGCAAACAGGGTTAAGCCACTTACCCAGGGTACCATAGCTAGTAAGTGTCTGAAGCCAGATTTCAATTTAGGTAGATGAGTCTTCTTGACTCTAGGCCTGTCCTAGCTGCCTCAACATTTCCCTTATTAACCTAATTATTAGGAAACAATAACCACAACCCTTCTATACCTCACCCTAAGTTTTTCTCAGTTGAGATTAAATGTTGACACAAAGAAAATAAAGAAGAACCATCGCTTGCTGAAATTCATTTCTAATGCAAAGTGCCACTTGGGAGACAGTGATTTGCCAAACAGGCTTTTATTTGGTTATTTGTTTATTTTTATTTATTTATTTATTTAAAACCCTTAACTTCTGTGCATTGGCTCCTAGGTGGAAGAGTGGTAAGGATGGGCAATGGGGGTCAAGTGACTTGCCTAGGGTCACACGGCAAACAGGCTTTTAGAGATGGCCTCCAATCCTTGTTTGCCAATAGCTTCCAAGAGTACCCTATTCCTTAGGATCTTGGAGCCATTGTCTTTGCCCTGGGCTTGGAAGATGAAGAGGAATCAACCCCCCTTTCCCTGCCCCCCGCCCCTCTGTCCCCTGTCCCACTCTGCCCCCTGCCATGTATTCCTAGTACTGAAGGCACACAGAATGCCCTTCAGTGCCAGCTGGCTTCCAGGACGGACTTTGTCAGGAGTCCAAGTGTGTTCTCTAGATTGGCTCCTGCTCGGAGGTCCCCATCCTCCCTGGGGAAGGCCACCTCTACCAGAGCCACTCTTTCAAGTGTTTAGAGGGTCTGTTTATGGTCCTATGGAGGACTTGTGCTGGGGCAAAGAAGTTAATGTTTCCTAATTTCAAAGATAAGAAATGAACTCTTTTCTCTAACAATGGGGAAAAACACACAAAAAGAACACAGGAAGGTTTCTAACAATTTTTCATTCAAAGCCTAATTCGATGAACTTTGAGACCTGATGGCCACCTCGCTTCTGACACATGGTGGGATCCTGGGCAAAACCTTTCCTTTTTCAGTGTCCTGGGCACCACCGATGACTATGAACAGTTGAATAGGTTTGATCTACACTGGAAAGGGGGTGTTTTCTCACTAGAAGTGCCTTATAACAGGAAAATTATAGGTCCAATCCAAATAATAAAAGTTTCAAAATTATTTCTAATGATGGCGAACATCCATTTAAAAGTTCAGATCTTTTCTAAAAATTCAGAAGTGCAGCCACTTCCAAACTCTTAAGACCTGGTTTCAGGTTCATTTGTAAACAAATTAATGACACTGAGTTGTGCCTAGAAAACCTTTATACTTCTATTAAAACTAAGATAATACTTGGGGCAACTGTGACTCACAAAGACTCTGGACTACTTTCAACTTTTTCCTCTGCCCTTGTTCATGGAAATGCTCTTGTTCTGCCCCATTCTCCACATTGCCCTGGTCTAGGCAAGACATGAGCTCACAGATTTTTACTAAGTGTGGAAAAGAACAAAGCACATCTCCTTTTCCACTCCCCCAACCCCTGGGACAGCTCAGAGGCATCTCCACATATCAAAGCCAAAAGGAAGAGAGCCAGGGAGTGGCAGGTGGTACCTTTTATATAGCCTATAGTACAAAATCCTGAATCATCATGGCCAGAAGTGGGCAGGGAATATCTGGATATGCTTGCAGGGCCAGTCCCGATGGGCCAATCCACCTCTATTATATATCAATTATAGGACATCTAATTGTGGCAGTGGAAAAGGACAATTTACTAAAACAGATGTGAGATAAATTCAGGAAAACATATTAACAGCAGCCCTCTAAGTCAGCATCTGAGCACAGAACCAAGCCACCTCTCAGCCACCAGGGGCTGAAAGTGAATCTTTGTAGATATTAGAATGACAGTAAAATCGAAAGGTTAAAAAAAACCCCAAAATAGAATCTGACTATAGATAATAGATTTAGAACTGCAAGGAACCTTGGAGGCTGTCTAGCCCGACTCCTGCATTTTAAGGAGGGGGAAACTGAGGCTCCTGAAGATTGAGTGGTTGATCCAAGGTCACAGGTTGGAAGAGGCAGAGGCAGGATATCAATGAAGCCAATGCACTGTTATCACAATGTGAGAATCTGCTTTGTGATCTGTGAGAGAGATCATGAAAACCAGGCAGATTCAAAAGGGGAAAGGGACAAAGAACTACATGGTCCCCTTAACCCTTTTTATATCTTCTTGCTATATATGTACACACACCATTTGATGGATTAGAATGTAGGGTTCTTTAGTTGATGAGAAGCTATCCAAGACACCTAAGGACCAAAGGTAGACCTTTGGGAGAGAAGAGGGAAAAGCTAACCCATAAATGATGGATTAGAATGTGGGGTTCTTTAGTTGATGAGAAGCCACTGAAGACACCTAAAGACCAAAGGTAGACCTTTGGGAGAGAAGAGGGAAAAGCTAACTCATGAATGAAGGTGTCTTGTGGATTGCACAACTTCCAAGTAAAAGGACTCCAAGTATAACACATCCTTCTTAATAAAAACTACAGGACACAAAGAATCATATAAACTCTTTCTTCACAAATAGTTCCTTGTACAGGTTGTGCTCAAGGTCGGTGTCACACCTAGACTATTGCAGGAATAGCCTTCTAACAGGTTTTGCTGCTTCCAGTATCTTTCTTCTCCAGTCCCTCCTCCACCTAGCTGTCCATGTCACTCATCAACTCAGAAAGTCCCTGTGGCTTCTTACTTCCTCTAGGATAAAAGACAAATCTTTGTTTTTCACCTAAAGCTCTTCTAAAGCTGGTGGCAGCTGACCTTTCCCAGATTTATTCCACATTATTGCCCATCCTGAACTCTACCTTCAGACCAGCCTTCTAAATGGCATTAGATATCTCATCTCCCTTCTTCATGCCTTTGGGAAGGTTGTCCTCTATTCCTGGAATTTATTCCTTTTTCATCCTGTCTTATAGAAACCAACTTCCTTAAGACTTAGCTCAAAAGCCATCCACTCCATGAGGTCTTCCTAGTGTTTAGCATAAGGCTTGGCAGCACACTAGATAGAGTGCCAGGTCTAGAGTCAGGAAAACCTAAGTTCAAATTCAGCCTCAGATACTTACTAGCCTGGTGGCCCTGGGGAAGTCACTTCACCTGTTTGCCTCAGTTTCTTCATCTGTAAAATGTGTTGGAGAAGGAAATAGTAAACCACTTCAATATCTTTGTCAAAAATATCTTATGTAAGGTCATGAAGAGTTGGATATGACTGACCAACAACAATAAATATATATTGATTGACTAAATATAGAAAAGAGGCTAATAGGTGGCACCATAATGCACAGAACACTGTGCCTGGAGACAGAAAGACCTGAGTTCAAGTCCAGCCTCAGATACATTGTAGTAGTGTGACCGTGGGCAAGTCATTTAACCTCTATCTAACTCAGTTTCTGAAAATGAAAAATGGGAATAATAAAAGAATCTTTCTCCCAGGATTGAATGAAATATTTGTAACACCCTTCGAATAATAGTGCACTATAGACCCTTATTTCCCTGGGAAAAAATTTTTGCAACACATTTCCCTATTCGAATGAAAACTTCTGAGGGTAGGAATTATTTCAGTTCTTGCTTTTCTATCTCCAATGTTTCAGCAGGAGGCCAACCACTTAGGAGCAGCTTAATGAATACTTGTGAAAAGAACATATGAGGGGGCAGCTGGGTAGCTCAGTGGATTGAGAGCCAGGCCTTAGAGATGGGAGGTTCTAGGTTCAAATCTGGCCTCACACTTCCTAGCTGTGTGACCCTGAGCAAGTCACTTAACCCCCATTGCCTTTGAAAGAAAGGAAGGAAGGAAGGAAGGAAGGAAGGAAGGAAGGAAGGAAGGAAGAACATATGAAATGGTCCTTTCTGTGATGGAGAACTTTGCTAAAAAAAGAAATATTTCCATAGTGGCCCCCAAAGCTTGGCTGAGCTTGAGCTCTATTAGCAGAGACAGCTGAGAAACTGGATAATTCCATTGTACTCTGTCCTAAGACTACATCTAGAGTACCATATCCAATCCTGGGTGCCCCATTTTAGGAAGGTCATTGTTAAACGTGAGTGTCCAAAGGAGGACAAACAGGACGCTAGCAAACCGGAAGAGTCTGGCATAAAAGGGTCAATGGACGGAATTAGGGATGTTTCCCTTGGAGAAGAGAAGATTTGGGAAATCGGGGATATTACAGCTATCTTTAAAGAGCGATTAACTTCCTCTGCTTATCCTCAGAAGGCCAAACTAGAAATAGTGGGTTGAATTCACAGAGAGGTAGATTTCAGCCGACTTAAGGAAAATCTCTCTAAAAGCTGGATCTACCCAAAAGTACGATAGGGCAGCTTTGTGTAGATTCAAGTGGGAAGGTCCCCTAACAGTCTTCAAGCCAAGGTTAGATGACCTCCGTTAAACCTATCGTAGACAATAGTCCTCCAAACACTGAATTCTTCAGTCTTGACTTTATCAGGATGGAGGGAAAGAAACAGGACGTAGAACCACTGCCAAGGCTGGGACCTGGCCTGAATCCACTGTCCAACAGATGAGGGAGATAAATGGGCAGAAAAGCAGAGATCCTTTGTAGAATGTGGTGGGAGGAGAAATGTGTTCCTGTTCTTCCAAGTTTGTACTTAGTACGCGTTTCCCTACTGAAACTTCCCACACATGGTTAGGTTCAACTGGACACCATACGATATTCAACTTCAGGAACATTATGTATTAAATGAGCTTTTGGACTCTGGCCTGGGATCCTGACCAGCGAGGACACTGTATGTACTCTGGGGAAAAAAGAACATCGAGTTACAAAAAAATCGACTTGCCAAAGGGCTGCTAGAGCACAAAGCATTGGCAAAGAAATCACGGACTGTCTATCGTGTGCTAGGAATTTTGAAATGGTTAATAGTATTTATTTTTATTTTAGCAATGTTCTCCCCAACTGAAATGGCTAAGACAGAAATGGTAGTGTGGCACTACTGCCCCACTTGGAATGAGAGTGTGCCCTCTAGCAATGCCTGCCCATTGGGGCAATCGGTTAAATGATGCAATCAGGAATGACACCACAATTGATATGCTTCTTACCAGTTTTTTTTTTTTTATTTTTAATAGGAGCCATTGGCAATGTTCTAAAGGCTTTGGATAAGGTATTATCCTTGGCAGGACACAGTCTTCCTAGCAGGCCCCAAGCAAAACTACAGAACAAACTTTTACTTAGAATTTGGCGTGTGTGTGTGTGTGTGTGTGTGTGTGTGTGTGTGGTGTGTTCAACCCTCACCTTCTATCTTAGACTCAATACTGTGTATTGATTCCAAGGCAGAAGAGCAGTAAGAGCTAGGCAATGGGAATTAAATGACTTGTCCAGGATCACACGGCTAGGAAGTATCAGAGATCAAATTTGAACCCAGGACCTCCTCTGTGTCCAGTGTTCTGTAAGGGATATTTGCCTTCATAGTGTTAGCATATTATATGCACATTATCACTACTGTAGTAAAATATCTGACCTCTAAACTTAAAAGTTTCACACAGAAGAAAAACATAGGATTTATCACTTGTTTATTTGGGTCTATGATTTAGGGTTTTATTTTATTTGAGGCATGATCACATTTTAACTCCTAATCCTTGGGGAGTCAGTCCTTGGGGAGAGTAGGCTCAAACTCTTTTTTTTTTTTTAACCCTTAACTTCTGTGTATTGGCCCCTAGGTGGAAGAGTAGTAAGGGTGGGCTATGGGGATCAAGTGACTTACCCAGGGTCACACAGCTGGGAAGTGTCTGAGGCCAGATTTGAACCCAGGACCTCCCGTCTCTAGGCCTGACTCTCCATCCACTGAGCTACCCAGCTGCCCCTAGGCTCAAACTTAAAGGAGTTATCCCAAACATTTCTGCCTCCAAATTCACCACCAGATGTGGCATTGTCCCCGGAACTGCTCCTTTGCTTTAGGACATGGTGTGTCACCCACTAAACTTATTCACTATTGGGCTGGATTTTACAATGTACTCTTCACTAGTTTGGCTACTGTTCAACTCTGTTCTGGACTTTGTTTCCTGGACCTCTCAAGGTCCGACTGACCTTTGGAAGCTCAGAAGGTTAATAGTTTACCATTCTATTTCCTACTCTCATTCACCTAATAATAGTAATGAATGACACACAGCAGTCAAACTGGTCAAACCGTGGCTTCATATTGGTTTGAGTGGGGAGAGTAGGACACTCCCTGTCCTTCTCCCCTCTTGTGGCTCTCACCACCAGGAAAGAGAGACTGATTTGGCTTTATCTGCCTACCCTGTCTTGTCCAACATCCAATTTAAAGGCTTTTCTTTAATCACACAGCAATCAGACAAGGAGCAATCACTAAGAATCAAGGAAAGGGTCATCACACATATCTGGAAGTAGGTTCTTTAAGGGAGGAGTTAGAGGGGTTTGGGGAGAGGAAAAGAACATGAAACATGTAACTATGGAAAAATATTCCAAATAAAAATATAATTAAAAAAATAGAAGTAGGTTCTTCAAGCATCCACATGGGTTAGCAGAAGGCAGAGTCCCTGTCCATTTTCTCAGGATTAGGCAGTCCCTCCCTTTTCCCTTCCCTATTATTTATTAAGCATAACTGCTTAGAAAATGCTCGTTGGCTTGAATTAAAGGCTGAGCTGCACATGGCACCTTTCACCTAATATATCCTTCAAACAGAGGAATGCTGAAATAATTAGAATGCCAATATCGCCTCCCATGAAAATCGCTAAGCCTTAGCTCATGAATCAGCATTAGCAGATCTGATTCAGGGATAGAGAAGGCTTGGAAAACAAGTCCGTTGAGTCATTTGTTCCATCCAAGTGGATGGAACAAGCCAGAAGCAGACTTTAATTTGTCAATATTCTTCCCCAGGCCTGTGGCTTGCCCTAAGCAGTATGTTATGCCTAATGGCTGTTCTTAGAGGCAAAGAAATATATATATATATATATATATATATGTATATATATATTAAAAAGAAAGCATTAAAAACAATGGAAAGAAAGAAAGAAACAAAAAACAGTAGCATGCAGTAAAAATGGCTCGAGTGATCTGATGCGATAGAAAGCCCGGAGAGGGCTGCCACGGCTGGGGAGATCAATGGAGACAGTACCGCAGGCTGTAAATAGCTCCGAGATGTGATTATAGGCTGACAGTGTGGGGCGCGGGATTGCATTTCAGCAGTTAATTATAGCGACCTGGAAGGTTACGTTTATTGGTTGCAGCAAATCTGTTTCTGCTAAAACCGAACAAAGCCAAGATGAAGATGTGGCTGAGCAGGAAATTCTTCACAAATTGACCTGGCGGGGTCCCCTTGGGAGAGGTCAGGTTTGGGGACTAGACCCCAGAGGTGGTGCAGGAAGGAGTAGGGGATCCTTTGCCCTCAGTCGGGCCCCACAAATCACTGCCATAGTTAAACGTGACCACGTCTCTTGGCTATTTCCTTGCAGTACCCTGGGAGGCTGAGACAAAGGATTTAGACGGAGACTAGCAAGAGACTAAGAATGTTTAAAAATATTTATTTTTAGCGACATAAAATTTAAAAAAATTAACAAATGATCAAAAATTATACGGATTAAGAAATAGTATCTTAGAGAAAACCCTTAACATTTATTTATTTATTTGTTTTTTTAACCCTTAACTTCTGTGTAATTGGCTCCTAGGTGGAAGAGTGGTAAGGGTGGGCCATGGGGGTCAAGTGACTTGCCCAGGGTCACACAGCTGGGAAGTGTCTGAGGCCGGATTTGAACCGAGGACCTCCCTTCTCTAGGTTTGGCTCTCAATCCACTGAGCTACCCAGTTACCCCCCAAACCCTTAACATTTAAAAGTATTTATTAACCCAAAAAACTAAGAGCTAACTCACAGGAACAACCAAAGCAGGAAACCTACTGTAACATGGGAAATGGCAGGGTGGAAAGCCTGGAGGCTTGACCCTGTATCTTGCAGGAATTCCACTCTGCCATTTTCCATGTTACACCTACTTATTGTCCAGAATACAAGAAGCAGCTGGATGAACTGTCTAAGGCATTCTTTGGCCCACATATATTTGGAGCTTGGTATGACGGCAGGTAGGTGGATAGAGCACGTGGCCTGGATTTTAGGAAAACTCATCTTCCTGAGTTCAAATACTTACTAGCTGGGTGACTTTGGGCAAATCACCTAACCTTGTTTGCTTCAGTTTCCTCATCTGTCAAATGAGCTGCAGAAGGAAATGGGGAACCACTCCAGTATCTCTGCCAAGAAAACCCCAGATGGGGTCACCAATAGTGGGACACAATGGAAAATGACTAAACCACAACTCAATGGAAAAAGGAGTGGTTCTGGGGCTGTAAGAGCTGGGTTCGGAGTCTGCCTCTGATGCTTCTTATTTGGGGGCCTTTGGGGAAATCACTGAACTTCTCTTGGCTTTAGTTTCCCTCTTCTATAAAATGATAGGCCTGGACTCTGTGGCTTTTGAGGGCCCTTGCAGCTCTGCCTCTCTCTGATGATGGGATTGGACTCTGACTTGAAAAGGAAGAAGGGAGAAGGCCAGAATGTCTTTAGGAAGTTGGAAAATTCTTTAAGGGCGTCAAACATCTCTCAGTAACCAGAGTATTCAAATAACAACATTCTAATTATAGTTGTTATTTAAATAACAACATCATGCCTGTTAAATGGCTCTGGAGTTTAGAACATGATTATCACTTAGAGCAGAGGTGGCCAGTCTAGAAAAACGCTGGAACCAGATTAAAATGAAATTGGGAGGTGAGGAGTACATAGGTCATACAGTGGATAGAATGTCAGGCCTGGGTTCAAATCTGACCTCAGATATTTTCTAGCTGTGTGACCCCAAGCAAGTCACTTAACCTCCATTACCTAGCCCCTTAAGATTTGTCTGCCTTGGAACCAACACACAGTACTGATTCTAAGACCCAAGATAAGTTTTTTTTAGAAAAAAAAAAAAAAAGAATTGACACTAGGAAGGTAAGGGTTTAAAAATAAATGGAAATGGGAGCTGTTGAATAAAATAAATAAAAATACAACAGAGATAATATTCGTTTGTGGTTTTCTTAGCCAGTATGTTACTAGCAAAGATCTGTTTCTATTTGAGTTTGATGCCCCTGATCTATAGGATATGAGGTACAGTTGGCTCCACTCTGTGTTCTTCCCAACATGAATCGCCAGTGATTAAGGATGAACATAGATTAGCTTTTACAAAGGGATATTTACTCAGAAAACAAAGAAGCACAAACACTGCTTGCCCTCACCCCCAAACACCTAGGGGTACAATTTCCTCTGTACTGTTCAGTCCTGGGAGATTGAACCTAGAGCAGTTTCTACAAAACACTTGCTTCCCCCAATCCACTTCCCAACAGGGCACAGCTGATGGACAAATCCCTCACTCGTGTAGGACCCAGGATGAGGACACAAGGCCCATTCCTCCTGGGCTGGGGTCCAATCGCTCGTTGGGACTGGCCTGGAAGACTTCAAACTCTGCTCAGGAGTCTGGGTGCTTTCCTGATCTTTCAGAGTTCACGGTGCTCCTCATAAGATAGGCAGATAAGACCTGTAACCTAGCACCCAACTCTGTGACTGGAGAGCAGAAACAAATGGACTCCAGAGAGACAGTCGGGCCGCTGAGAGCCACCACTTCTACCTCCTGTCTCAGCAACAGCAGAGACTTGTGGCTCCATATTGGTTTTGGGTGAGAGTGGGTCCAAAGCCCTTCCCTTGTTGGGAGGCTTCTAGTAGCCCTTGCTTCAGCCAGGCTGAAAAAGAGTCATTTTTGTCTTTACCTTGATTCCTAGCACCAAACACTGGATTTTACAAATAGTAGGGGTTTAATGTGTGTGTTAGTGGTAGTAGTAGTAGTCATGGTGGTGGTGGTAGTGTCTGGAACCTGTGATTTCATTTGTGTAGGGTGAAACTCCCCACTCATGCTGCTCCTTATAGTTTTTTTTTGTTTTTTTTTTTTTTTTTTTTTTTTTGGTGATGCCTGAGGCATTTTGAGGTTAAATTGCTGGCCCAGGGACATCTGGCTGGGAACTGTCTGAGGCAGGACTTAACCCAACTTTGGGTGGCTTCCAAGGCCACTATACTTCATTGCCTCTAAGGTTGAGGGAAGCAAATTTTTTCCACGTTCAGATTTTGCCTACGTTTCTATTTGTTTAAATAGCTTACTAGCCTTTTAAAGAAGTTAAACAAATCCTTCAAGCACCTCTAATTTTGTCTGTAAGGTGACAGACCAGAGATTTCACCTTCTCTGTGATATAGCAGAAGGGCTTCATGAGTTGTGGGCAAAAATCTCACCGTTCCATGGGCAGGCTGGTGACTAATCTCTCTGCACCTAAGTATGCCAGTTCTCAGGCAATGGACACATATACAAAGAGTCCTTTATGGGGCCTGAGATGGAAGTTTCTCTCAGCTTGGTAGAACCTGCTGGAACTTCTTACTCACTGCGGAGGCTGTGAGAATCCAGAAGTCACTTTCTCATGGGTCCATGACAAAGCATTGGGATTTTAGTGGTTTTAGGGAAGGAAAGAAATGGACACGTATGTAGATAAAAGGATCTATTATATCTGTCTGTCTCCTAAGACTCCTCTCAGGGCCCCAGCTTCCTCATGTGTAAAACCGAGGGGGAGGGGGTTGTGCAAATGGGCTCTAAGGTCTCTTGTGGCTCAAAGATCTATGAGCCTTAAGTTAACAGGCTCATCAAACATTAGAGTCTCATCTGCTCATGCTTATCAACCTTCTAAGAGTATAAATTACAGAGTAGGTGTCCATGAGATTAGCTAGAGGCAGTTTCTTATATCAATGAACCTATTGATTTGATAATAAGTGTGAGAAATCTCTAGGTGGTCATTTTGGTGTTGATAAACTTATGTTGGAACCCCATGCCTAATACTAATATCTCCATGCCTTAGACGAGTCATGTAGGTCTTGTCCTTTAGGCCCCTCCAAGTATTCTGAGATGAAGCTCCTCAGGCCTCTGGGCAGTCCTGTAAATATATGCTTCTCTCACCCTTCTCTTCCTGCCTTTGCCCTGACTGACCCCCAGGCCTGGAATGCTCCAGTGATTATCTCCAATTTGTCTCACCTGTATCTTATTTGTAAACAATTGTTGGCATATCCTCTTGCCCACTAGACTGTGAGCTCCTTGAGGGCAGGAACTGTTTTTTACCTCTCTTTGTTTCCTGACACACAGTAAGTGCCTAAGAAGGGCACAGAGAAGGTTTTGCATTGGCAAGAAGGGCCACCTCATTATGAAAGACTGGGTAAAAGGAGGAGATTGCCAAGAAGGCTTCTGGTTAATGTGAGATGAGGAGAAAGGGAGAAGAAGAGAACTTGGTGAATGGTCTTAATTTTTTTCAGGAAAATAGGATGGAAGATTCTCCATGGAAAGGGGAAAAGGAGCCCTGAGAGCTCTGAGGAGGAATGGAAAGGGTTGGAGAAGCTGTTTTAGGAAGTTGTACTTCCTAAATGAGTCCATGAGGGAGGCATAAAAAAAATTCCCTTATTGCTCTTAGAACCAGCTTTTCCCTCTACCAATTCTTTTTTCCTTTCTCCTTTAAAAACCATTACCTTCTGTTTTGGACTCAACACTATGGTTCACCAGGGGACCAGACAGGGACAGAGGAGGAGAAGAATGAGGCTAGTAAGTACAGGGGTGATGGGGGGGGGGGGGGAGAACTGAGGGCTTGGGGAATTACAGGTCAGGATGGAGATAAAAGACAGAGCTTGGGGTTTTAAGGCAGAGGGAGAAATGCAATGCCAGCAGTTAATGGAAGTGTTGCATCTCCAGGCGACGGCAAGATCCAAGGTGTGACCATCTCTGTGTGGCGGGGGTGAGGCAGAGAAGTCCTGGGAAGTGAGTGAGATGCGGGGAAGGTGTTTGAGGAAGAGGACCAGCTTCTAGAGGGAAGTCCCGGGAAGGAGGGGAGCTGCTGAGGACAAGAGAAAGGCTGAACCAGCTTCCCAGGTTATGGAGTGAAGACTGGAGAGTCTTGGAGTGTGGGAGAGATGGATGAGTGTGGAAAGGGCAGCCGCTGCTGGAAGGGTGGTCCGTGCGGTCAGTAGGGAGCCAGATGATGGAAGGAGTGGGAGAATGAAAGCGGGTGTCGCCTATGAAGCGGGCGTTCCCGAGGGCTCCGTAGCAGGGGCCATAGCCCTCGGAGTGTAATGGAACCCTTGAGAAAAGGAGGAACAAAGGAGAAGTGAGGCAGGAGGAGGAGAATGAGGCTTCAATGATGACAGCCTGGGCAGCAGAGTCGTGGGAATAGGGAGGGGAGTTTGTTAGTCATTTCTACCGCTGACCCTTACTTTTCCAGGCTTCTTGTACCTCAACTCTCGTCTCCCCGTAGTCTTCAGCATCGGGGGCTGTTTCTCCCAGGACACCCTATTTCTCCAGTCTGAGCATTTTTCCTGGCTGTGTCCCATGTTTGGAATGCCCTCCCCTCTCATCCTGGCAGCCAAAATCCTATAGAAGGTGGGATCCCCCATAATTCTAGGGCCTTGGCCCTGTGACTACTTCCGATTTATCCTGTGTAGAATTGCCTTTTTTCACCCTTGTTTCCCCGTGTGTAGTCCTCTGCCTGGCACACAGTAGGCACTTAATTAATACTTAACTTGTTAACTGACTGATTGAGCTTGAGCCTCCTGATATAAAAAGTGAGGGTTTTGGATTTCGGGGTGTCTCAGGGCCTTTGAGGTTGAATCAGGGCACAGGGCTGGTTGCGTCCTCTGGATCCCGTAGAGCCAGAGCCGGCCTGCTACAGCCGGGCAGCGAGCCCCTTCCCCTCCGCAGGGAGCCAGGCCCCGCCCTCGTCCCTGATTGACAGCCACACCCCCTGTCACGCCCATCCGGCCGCCCCCAGTAAACAAACCGAAGAGAGGCTGCGGGGTCAGGGGCACGGGAAGGGCGGGGCGGGGCGCCGGTGGCCGTGGGGCGGAGGGAGGGCTCCGTCGTTTCCTCCGGCTCCGCCCCCTTCCGCCAGCGTTCTTTCTCATTGGCGAATATGGGTAGTGGCGGGCGGGGTGCGGCGGCGCAATTGGGCGTCGGGGCTGCCCGTCGATTGCGGTGACAGCGGGAAGCGCTCCTTGGACCGCTCGCTCCCTCGCTCGCTCGCTCTCAGCATGGCAGCCGCGCTGGGCCTCCGAGGGGCGGCCCGCAGCCTGCTGGGCCGGGGCCGGCGGCAGTGCGCGGGCCGGGCCGGCCTCGCAGCGGGTAAGGGCGGACAGACCTCGCGGGGCCGGGCCGGGCGGGCGGCGGGCGGGGGCTGCGCGAGCCGGGCCAGGGCCTCCGTGGGGCCTGTCACGGCCGCAGCTGCCCGGGGCAGGTGT
>NC_058134.1:18225036-18276280 GCF_016433145.1 Gracilinanus agilis | reverse complement strand
TCTAGGCCTGGCTCTACATCCACTGAGCTACCCAACTGCCCCTCTATGCAAGTGCTTTTCAAATGTATCAGCCAATGCCTTTGCTCTGAAGATCTGATTCATTTTGTGTTTGTCCTAATTTCTCCATTTGGAACTGATGGCCTCTCTTAGGTGGCCCTGGGAGAGATGTCTTTATCCATTTGTTGATGATACTGTCACTGTACCGAAAAGATACATCATCATCTCTAATATCTTCTTTGTGTTTAGGCTTTGAACTTGGGTCATTTCTTAACATTGAATCTAGTTCGTTGAATCGGTGAGAGAGCTTCTCTGACCTTGAGTGCAATTCCTGCCCAGTCAACTTATGACTCAGTAACTAGTGTAGATGTAGTTCCTCTGAGTTTGAGAAGCCTTCTTATCCTTGGATGTTGATAGCTTGGTTTCTTCACACAAGTGAGGAGTTGGGGAAGCCTTGAAGTACTTCATGCTGCAGCTTTGATCTTGGGTACTGGGTTGAGATGGCAGTGCATCTCCAACAAATGGGAACCAAGAATCTTTTCTGGAAATGGCTCAAATGATCCTATAAACATTGGTTGTTCTTGCTTTTCACCATCATCAAAGGCTGGTAGTAATCTTTTCCCATAGGGCGGAGTGCATGAGGCTGAAGAAGATGGTGTGGTGGCCACAAAGGAAGAGCTGAGCCAATGCAATTGATGTACTGTCTGCTATGCAATTAGAACAGCATGAGGTAGAGTTCACAGAAACTTCCTGAGCCTTGGTCTCCTGTAAGTTTTTACTCTGTGATGATTCCATCTTTCCTTGAAGAACATGTGTGAGCTGTATCCTCAAGTCTCCTTAAGACACAAGGGCACTCTGATCCAGCTGTGTCCCAAAATGGAACAAAAAGCCCAGAAGACTGAAAAAAACCTTCTGGATGATGTCATTACCTGCATTGGCTTGGGCTCTCTAATCTTGGCTTCTGGTTCTTCTAAAAGTCTATACTGAGAATTGGTTCTTTAGCTCCTCAGTCAGGTTCACTGCTTTCTTTTCTGAGAAGATGCCTCATTGTTTTCTGAGAGAGACTCCAGCAATCCAGGAAATATTTCTAAGAGGTTTTTAATAGACTCCTTCTTTCTCTAACATGATTTTCTCCTGTAATGTGGACCAAGCTGACCTGCAGGTAATCCCAGGCCAGTGAATTGCTTGTGTGTATTGTGCATGAACTTTTGGGTTTTTAGGGACAGTAATGAGACCTAGTACTACTTCTCCCAAGAATACGATGTTAATGCATCACCAGCACATTCACATCACTTTCTGAAAGAGAGAGTGTATCCTCAGGCAAATGGGATACTTCAAAAGAAGGTTCCTGGTAAGGGGTACCCCCCTCCCCCCCGTTCCCCCCCCCCCCGGGCTGTATAGGAGAGGTTTAGAACATGGAGGGGAAGGACAGTGAGATGCTGAGGTACCTGGGAAAGCCTATGGAGGGATGCTCAAGGGCCTCTGGCTTCACTTCTGCCTCAGCAGATGGCCAGGCACCCAGCAGTTTCAGGACTACAACGCCAGTTCTCCTGGGAGCTTCAGTTTGACAGACCAGTGGTCTCCCTAGAGAGTTAGCCCAGGACTTCCCCATCTCTACATTTTTTGTTCTTTGCTTTATCTTTAATCCCCCATACTGCCCAGCTTTGTACTTATTACTTGCTCAATAATTGTTTTTGAATGAATAAGAAAGAAGTCTATAGCCCCATTGAGCCTTTAAGTATGTTAAACCCTCTCTAAATCAGAGATTTAAACTTTCTCTTTCCTATGCATAATTTGCCATAATCAGTCTGGCACAATGCCATGTTTCTGATTATTATCATTAAGTCAGTGGCATTAGTGTCAAGGAAGTTTGGATTAACAGACTGTGTTTCTCATTAACTGACTTATAAAAAGAAAATAATTTAGAATTAAGGAGTGTAAAAAGCATAATCTGTGTCCCTTAGCATCTTGTGTCTCTTTTTTTCTTTTGAAGAGGCCTATGGTTATTATTGAACTGAATTGTTTAGGCTAAAGGCCCTTTAGGACACTTGATAACTTTAAATTGTTACTGAAGGTAGACTGGCTCAGAATGACATACTTTACTGTTTCCTGGGAGTGTCTTGAGTTCAAGCACAAATGTTAAAATGATAAAAGCTTGCTGTCCTAAGGAGATCTCTTGGTTGCAGTGCTTCAGAGCAGATATCATCGATTGAATTTGTTTTTAGGAAATATCATTTTATGTTGAGAACTGAGTTGAATGAGTGAATGAAAAAGCTTTTTTTTCCAATGTATTTTTATTTTGTTAAATATTTTCCCAATTACATGTAAAAAACTTTTTAACACTAATATATTTTTAACAACCTTTTTAACCTTCTGTCTGAGAATCAACGCAGAATATTGGTTCAAAGGCAGAAGAGAAGGAAGGGTAGGCAATTGGGATTAAGTGATTTGCCCAGGGTCACACAACTAGGGAGTGTCTGTGGTTAGATCTGAACTCAGGACTTTCATCTTCAGGTTTTACTCTCTATCAGCTGAGCCACCTAGCTGGGATCTATTTTAGAACAAAATACAACTTTCAAGCCATATGCCATGTATAGACTAGTGCTATCTCAGTAATAATTGATGTTATAGCACTGAATGTGAGGCACTGTAACATCTCAAATCATGAAAGAAAGATGAAGTTATTTTCAGTAAGTGTGCTGTATTGACTAAACTGAAAAGTACATTTGTATATTTTATCAGAGTTTCACCTAAGGCTGGAACTAAAAGGACTGGAGGGTTTAAAGGCTAATCTAGCTCTGTGTTACCTCAGAATCTGTTAATTGTCTCCCCTGCTCACTATGTACTTGCATGTGGTTGGGTCTTCTCTGTTGATTCTTTTTAGCAGACTGGTGAATGAATTTGTTTAAAGAAAAGGAATTCTCTACCATATTTTATCTTGTTTGTGTAAGTAACTACCAACATCTGCATTGATGCTAATTTTTGAAGTCTTTCATGGATAGGAGTACACTCTTTCTAGTCTGCATTGTAGCAGGAAAAGCTGAATTTCAGATGCTTGCTTTGTTTTATGGTCATCTTGGGAGTAATTACTTCACTTCTGGACCTTCACTTTCTAATCTATGAAATAAGGAGGTTGGGCATCCTTTCATTCTGTAAGCCCCATGAGCGCATGATCTGCCAGTCTTACATCTCTTTTCTCAAATTCAGGGATTCTTACCCTCTTTTTGTGTAATTGGATCCCTTTGATAATCTGGTGAATCCTATGGACCCTTTAGAATTTTTTTCTTAAATTCATAATTGAATGAAATACTAAATTTCAATTAAAGGTTGGTGAAAAGAAAAAAAATTGTTTTCCCCATCCAAGTTCACAGACTGGTTGATGGTAATCCATGGACTGTGGCCACCATTTTAAGAACCCTTCCTTTAATTCAGTCCTCACCCCTATGCCCATCACGTATTGATGACTATGAACACAACATTTTTTTCCAAAAACCTTTACGTGCCTTTCCCTTGCTAATTAAATAGAATTATCTTCTTAGCCTGATATTTAGGACTGTTCACAATCTTGTTTCTTCAGCCTGCTCACCCATTTTTCCAGTTTCCAGCCTTTGGTCATACTATCCTCAATTCTGAGATAGACACCCTACCACTCCCTTCCTTCCTTATCCTTTTCCCCCCCTACCCCTCCTCTCCTTTCCCTCTCTTTCCCTTCTTTTCTCTTCCCTTCCTCCCATTAGTATTTCTTCACCTGTTGAGATCTGTCCCTGCTTTCTGTGCCCACTCAGATGCTTCCTTGTTTCCTTCAGCTGCAAGGGATTTCTTTCTCTTCAGATTTTTCAAAGTACTTTGGTTCTCCTCTTTGTACTCATAATCTAATTATAAATCCTAATTTGTGTGGCAGTTATGCAATTTGTTTAAGTTCCTGTGACTTATCTCTGCATTAAATCCTGAAGTCTTGGGGTGCTGGGCCTGTGAGTTATTTCTTCTGTCCCAAGTGTTGGGTACAAAGAACATAGGAAATACTGATCACATCTTTCTTGCATTAAATCCTGCAGAAATTTCTCCTTTAGTAATAATGTCCATTCTAGAGTCTAGACTTATAGGGAAAGATTTTTATTTTTAAAATCAGTCTTAAAACCTTTTTTTTTTTTAAACTCTTAGGGCTCCCTGGCACTTCTGACTTGAAAGGAGCTCATTGTCTATATTTCACCTGGCTTGTTTTCTGCCCCAGGCCTGGCAAGTTCACCTGGATTTCTCTTAGGTGCTAAGCTATAGATTTAATGGGGGGGGGGGGGACTGGAATTTTAGAACTTGATGGGATCAGAGAGAACCTCTAATTAATCCTGTTCTTTTTCTAAATGAAGAAACTGAGTCTCAGGAGTGGTAAAGCAACTTGCTTGATGTCACATAACTAGTTCTTGGCAAAGCCAGAGCCAGAATCCATTTCTCTTGATTTTCAGGTAACCATGGCCCTAAAGAGTTTTAAAGGCAAGGCAGACATTGTGTTTGTTCAGGTAATTTATTTATAAATAGAGAAAAAACATATATGACTTGATTTTTTCCCCTGGATCTGTGATTCCATTGGTTTGGAGAACTCTCCAAAAGGAAACTTCCTTAACAAAAGTAGATCATAAATATTCAGCTACTTAGGACCAGGGACACTAAGAATTTAAGTGATTTGTCCAGGGTCACACAGTCTTTAGTTATGTAGTGATCCTTGAACTTAGTTCTTCTGGACTCCAGGTTGGCTTTTTATCCACTAAGCTAAGTGTCAAAAAATCTACGAACTAGACTGAAACATACTGTATTTCCCTCCCTCTCTTGGGATATAAAAATGATGACTCACTCAAATGAGCAAACTTAGAGTCAGAAGGTAGGAGTAAAATAAGGCAATTTATTCCCTTCATGAAAGAGGGCACTTCAGTGATAGGCTAAGAAGTGACAACT
Organism: Gracilinanus agilis; assembly: GCF_016433145.1. Lineage (NCBI taxonomy): Eukaryota > Metazoa > Chordata > Mammalia > Didelphimorphia > Didelphidae > Gracilinanus > Gracilinanus agilis. The sequence goes on along the minus strand of NC_058134.1, from coordinate 18,271,336 downwards.
GATTAGGCAGCAAGCTGCCATTATATCCTCCCGTTCCCCCAACACACACACAAAATTTAAAATACCTGTGACTGGGTTGTAGATTCTTCCAACTCAGTTCAGGTGAGGTAAGGGGAGCAACCAAGCTGTTCCTTGCCCTTTCTGTCTTCCATCAGTCTCCCTCCTAAGTTTGTCCCAGAGTCCTCAATCAACAAAAGGTAACAAACAAGCCGTTGAGAGCTGGATGCTCATCCTGAGAATAGCACACTCAATTCTATCTCACTCACTCCCTTCCCCTTCTTCCTCTTCCACAAAATGACTAATCTGGGAAAACATTTTATGTGATTGCACATTTAAAAAAAAAGTCTAGGGGTTCCTGAGAGTTAGCTAGCATTGACAGTCTTGTGGTCCAGCCTTGGAGTCAGAAGTACTTGGGCCCTAGACCTGTCTCAGGTGTACATGATTGTGGGCAATGCCTGGTCACCCTTGGAAGTTCAGGTGATTGGTTTGTATTGCAGGGGGTGTGGAAATTTCTGCCCTTGAGCTCCTGACACCCATTAAATCATGGGCTTGGAAATGTGATGGGAAAAGAGGCAAGGATTTAGATTGCAAAGATTTTCTCTGTAGTGTTTCTCTTCTAGTAAGCTTTCCTGGTGACTTAAGGTATTCTTTGTTAACAGCAACAGAATATTTTCACATAACTTGAAAAGCTAAGATGGTAAAAGGTACCTCTGTGCTAAATGGTACTAAAAGTGAGACATTGAGAAACTTGTAATAAGATGTAAATATTATTGTCTTGGAATTTTAGTTCATATGAATGAGAATGAATATATTTAGAAACTAGTTAACTTTTATTAAAAAAATACAAGCGTGTACTATAAGAAATGAAGGTTAATTAAAAAAACATGGAAAGACCTACATGAAATTTTAAAAAGCTTAATGAGTAGAACTGAGAGAACACTATGTATAGTTACAGAAATAATGTTTGAAGAATAACTTGTATGTTGCCACATCCAGAGAAAGAACTGATAAATAGAAACCTACAAGACATAGTTTTTAATATATTATATATTTTTATTAAATGATATCTTCTCTAGTGTAGGGAGGACAGGGAGAGAGATACCTGGGAATTTTTTTTTTTTTAATTTAACTCTTACCTTCTGTCTTGGACTCAATAGTGTGTATTGGCTCCAAGGCAAAAGAGTGGTAAGGGTAGGCAATGGGGGTCAAGTGACTTGCCCAGGGTCACACAGCTGGGAAGTGTCTGAGGTCAGATCTGAACCTAGGACCTCCCATCTCTAGGCCTGGCTCTCAAACCACTGAGCTCTCCGCTGCCCCCTTCCTGGGAATTTTTAATGTGATCAACAAACAAATTAATAAAAAAATAAACAAATACAAGTTTTAGTCTATTTTCTCCTGAATAGAAATCAGAATTCTCTCCTGCCCTCTTAGAGGTGGGATTTTCCTATGTTGGCTTGGGAAGGAATTCATTGTTCAGGGGCAGCTAGGTGTCTAAGTAGATAAAGTGCCAAGCCTAGAATCAGGAGGAACTCGGTTCAAAATTGGCTATAGATACTTCCCAGCTGTGTGACCCTGGCCAAGTCACTTAACTCTAGTTACCTAGCCCTTGCTACTCTTCTACCTTGGAACTGATACTTGTATTGATTCTAAAATAGGAGGTAAGGGTTTTTCTTTTTTTAAAGAAAAGAAAAATTAATTGTTCAGGCTTTGGTTTGAGCAGTAGATGCAGATTTCAGAAATTGAACTTTTCAGAAACATTACTAAATTTATTTCTAAAAAATGGGACAGAGAAGGAATGGATATAGAAAACAAGACATCAGTTAATTTTCTCCTAGATAAGATATTAGGATAATTAGAAATCATACAATTTATTCCTTTATTGACATTTCCAATTTTTAATATTTTGACACAATCTTTATGGATGTTTTTGCCAAAAAATTGAAATTTTAAAGTCATTTGAAGTTTTAAAAATCATTTTTTCATCCTGATTGAAAATATTGTATTGAAATCAGTGTGTTCTAGGTCAATGGCTTCCAAAACTCCAGTTGGATTCGTTGGTCTGGGCAACATGGGAAATCCAATGGCCAAAAACCTCATGAAACATGGATACCCTCTCATTATTTATGATATATTTCCAGAAGCATGCAAAGATTTCCAAGATGTGGGACAGGTAAAGTAACTATCTTTGTGAGTGTGTTGGAGACCTGTAGGGTTTCCAAATGTTTATGTTTTAAAATAAATCTGTATTTGAATGAGCAATGACATCTTGATGACACATATGCCTAGTAGAGTTTTAAGTCTGATAGAGTAAAAATGTTTTACTGTTCATTATGTAACTTGTTCTCTGGCTGTATATCTAGGACTCATCCCAGAGAGGAGATTTTTATCATCAAGCAGAAATTGGGAGGGAGGGTCTGCACAACTCCAGGAGACTTGGCCAAGTGATTTCTGTGGTTATTTTAGATCTCTTTCTCTGAGGGTTTAATGAAGGGTCTTAACTTTATCAGTTGGCAAAGCAGTAGGTCACACAGCATAATGAATTTTGGGCTTAAGAAGTGTTTTTTCAAAAGATCAATCTCTGTTGTCTTGTTTCTAAGGGTTTGTCTGATTTAAGGAGTTCTTAGGTTCTTCCTAAATGTGAGTATTGAACAATGATCTCTGCTGGTGAAGGGTTGTGTTGTCCAGCTTGATTAGATATTAATATGTAGGACAAAAATGAGAAGTAAGTAGCTAATTCTTTGCAAACACTTATTCAAGGCTTACAGTAAGAGGGTACATAGGGATATAAGAGCAACAGGAAAACAGTCCCTGCTCCCAGGTGATGGAGCACAGCAAGATCCTTGATTTCTATAGCACTTGAAGGTTTGCCAGGGGCTTTATAGTATCACATTTGATCTTCACAACCACCTTGTCAGGTATTATCCTAATTTTATAGATGAGGGAACTCAGGCAGACAGGATAAATCACTGAACTTGGGTCTTCTTAAGCCTTGATTCTGTGCTTGATGCACATTGAACTACCTCACTGCTTAGTGAAACTCATACAGGTAGAATAAGTACTTAAAATATATTTTGACAATGAGAGGGATTAGGAAAGGCCATGCAAAGGGGGGCTTGAACTAGGTTGGTGGTGATGTGAGAGAAAAGAAGGGGGGATGAATTCCCAAGATTTCATAGAGCTAGAATTGACCAGACTTGGCAGTTGATTAGATCTGGGAGAGGACAAAGAAGAGAAAGCAAGATGATGGTGACAACCACAGAAAGCAGACTGGGAAGAGCTCTAAGTTTGCAATTCAGAGACCTTGTTTTTGACTAGTGGATGATTCCCTTAAATCCTTTGAGTCTCAGTTTCCTCATCTATAAAATGGGGATAATGCTACCTGTAATGTTCTTTCCACAGACTTCTTAAAAAAGAATCAGAGGGGACAGCTGATTGAGATTTGCACCAATGTCCTCCAATCCCAAATCCAGTGTTCTTTTACATGATACCATGTTGCCTGCAAGAAAAAAAGGGTTGAAAAGAGGCAAAAGAGGAGAAAGTAATCCTGTGCAGCATTAGAACAGCTCCCAGCTGAGTCGTGTCCATAAATTGGTGACTCAAAAAATAAGAAATGAATAAAAGGAAGAACATTTACTCTCACCAATGCTGTTTCTTAGAGGCAGTTAGCCAGTGTAAAAGGTCAGCAGGCCACCCCAGGTGGGACACATCTCTTTGCCACATGCCCTTGTGGGGGAGACAGCAAGAAGGTAAAGGGTAGCATTGCCATATCAGAGCACAGTGAGAAGTGTTGGGCTACATACCTCGCAGAAGTTCAAAGCAGAGAAGCAGCCATACTGGCCAGCATCACACTTAGTTTCCAGTTTTCCATGATTCCTACTTTCATTTCTGTACTCTCACTCTTCACAATCATTTATAAATCAAGAAATGGCACTATTAAGATGAAGTTGGAAGAGAGATTGGGTCTGACCAAATGTACAAAGAAATCCATATTTCTCCAGAAGTTGCTAAGAGGGTAGAGTTGGAAGTGTTTTCAGGAATGGGTGAAATTGTTATGGTTTAAAGTGGGTATAGAATAGTGACTGAAGGCACAAGGGAGATCTTTGGGAGTCTGGAGAGTATCATCAGAAAATCATCTTCTAGGTGGGACTGCAACTCGATTCAGTTCAACAAATGACTGTTTGGCTCACTGTGCATTGGCTGTACTGGCTCACTGGGGCACTGTAGCCTAAGAACTACTGTGGTACTCCAGGCTTTAACTTGCCGTAGGCCTGGTTACTATCTTGCCTCATTAAATATTTTGAAGCAAGTTCATTAGCAATCTCTTTTACTTCACAGTTCATTTTTAGTTAATGGGAAAATAGGGCTTCCTTTACACAGATTTATGTAGCTACTTTTGCTGGACTCTTGTAAAACAAAAACATTATAAACCTAAAGTATTGAATATATTATGTTAAATATTATAAACACATCATTTTGTTTGGACCTTCATTTCATTGGTGAAGGGACTGCCTCTCTCAACGTAGTAAGCCAGCTCCTGCAGTCTGTGGCCTCCAAGAGCAGTCTAGGCCTGGGAGGTTGGAACTTGCTCAGCTTTATACCATATGTATCACCGGAAGAATTTGAATCCTAAGTCTATTGATTCTTGGTTTGATTTATGTAGTACTGAGATATGTAAAAAGACTTTACATATGTGATCTACTGAGTTTAACAAATAAACTTGTGAAGTGCTATGATCACATTTTACATCTGAAGTCACTGTGGACAGGGTGTAGAACTTACCCATGGTCAGAGAGTTAGTGGGCCTCCAAGGTAGGATTCAAACTCATTTCTGCCTGACTGCCAAAGCCTGTGCTCTGTGTACCACGGTAGGCTGACTCTGGAGCTGATCGAATCACCATGGTTTTCTTTTTTCCAGGATGATTTACCAGTTCTAAGCTGGGAAAATAAGCTCCTCTAGCTGGTTTTTATTTCACAAAGTTCCTTTGCTCTTTCTTTTAAATCCACTGATGGAGATGCTTAGAAATAGTAAAATGGGTCAAAGTCTGGCAGCAAGAAAGGAGGAGAATAACACTGGAGAGCCAGCTTCTGAGTGGACTGATTGTAAACATTGAATAATGAAGTGCCCAGTTCTTATGGAAGAAAAGACTTGATAATCCTGGGGAGACAAGTTTGTGACAGGTTTACTTTGGACTGGCAGCAGTGGTATATTAATACAGATGCAATTATACCTCTTCTTTTGGGGCTAGGCCTCTGCCCTGATTTTGGTCACTGCTATATGCAGCTGCTGCCTCCTCAATACAATAGATTACTTCTTTTTTAAACCCTTACCTTCTGTCTTAGAATCAGTAGTAAATATTGGCTTCAAGGCAGAAGAGTGATAAGGGCTAGGCAATTGGAGTTAAGTGGTTTACCCAAAGTCACACAGCTAGGAAGTGTCTGAGTTCAGATTTGAACTCAGGACCCTCCCATCTTTAGGTCTGGCATTCTATCCACTGAGCCACCCAGCAGCCCCTGCAATAGGTTTCTTAAAAGCCCTCAAAATCTATCAGTTACCTGGCATGTAGACATTGGCTACAGTCCAGTCATTCTTGCTCCCCCAGAGTGTCTGTGAAAAGAATAATTTTGATTCTTGTAATGATAACCTTATCCTGAGGATCCAGAGAGAGATCAAGAAGAAAGGCCCAGAAGTATAATTTTTCATGGATGACTCTCTAAGGAAGATGACAGGAATAGTTACTTGCAACAAATTGCTTAACTTGGATGAATTGGCCAATAGTTATTTTCAAAGAAACAAGTCGTGTTTGGGATTAATTCTCTCATATTCCACATTCTCAGTAGCTTTTTAATTTGTTGTTGGTTGGAATAACAGTGATGGAATCTTTAAACACAGAAAGTGTCCTTTAATAAATGAAGAATTTGGCCAAAGCAAATTCCAGAAGCATTCAAGAGGGAGATGGTTTAGAGGAATGTAAAAGGAAATGAAAATCCCTCATTTCTTTACTGTGCCATAGATAAGGAGAGGAAGGTCATTTAATGATTCTTCTTTTTTCTCTTTCTTTGCTGAAGGGGATTTAACGGATAGACTGGATTGTATTGAAACTAATGACTAAGTTCTAAGATTCTAGGAGCCTTTCTTGTATGTAATAGAGATTCTAGCAAAGCTCTATACACTTTAAGAAAAACATTTTCATCAAGCAAATCCTAATTTTCTATTGATAGTCATTTAAAAATTGGAGATGTATTCTTATGGAAAAAGAGATTGTTATTAAATTAAACTGAACATTCCGAGAAAGAGCAATACTGACAGGACAATAGACAGAATTGTAGAGTAAGATGAGTCAAGTTAACAAGTATTTATTAGATGCCTACTATATGCCAGAGATTATGCTAAACACTAGGAATACAAAAAGGCAAAAAATCCTCCAAATATCCCACAACAGTCCTTGCTCTCAAGTGACTTGTCTTTGGTGACTTTCCAATTTTCTTTCAGAACCCTCCATTAATTCTTCTACTCAGGTACTCTTTAATTGCTCAAGCACTCTCCTCCAATGTTTCATATATTCTAAAATTACTCCCTTTTTCTTCTTGCTTTATTTAACTCTTAGCTCTTCTAATTTTAAACTGTCAAGGAGTATTTTCATTTTAAATAAATGAGTACAGGTTGTCAGAGTATACTGGGAAGTTGTTTACTAAGTCTTGCTTTCATCCCCTGTCTCTACCCTGTCCATTAGGGGCAAAATACATGGAGTTTGCATTGCTTAGTAGTACTGAATCAGTTTCTCAGTGATTAATAACTTATTAAACTCCTGCTGTGTGCCAGACACAGACAAAGCATGAAATAATCCCTATCCTCAAGAAGCTTACATTCTATTGAGTCTATTCCTTCACTTTTCAAGTGATTTTGTATCTCATTTGTTTCAATAAAAATAATCGTCTTTCTCAGGTGAAAGAATATAAGCTGGCAATGGGAACCACCATGAATTGGTGACTTTGGATTATAATAATGTTGACATAAAAATTTAGTTTTGAAAAATAATCAACTATTCTGCTCAGGTTTCCACTAGACTTGATTTTTTTTTTCAATCGATCATGAGTTTATTAAACACCAAGTATGTTCCAGGTGGCACAGAGGCTAGAGTGCCAGGTCTGGAGTCAGAAAGATTCATCTTCCTGAGTTCAAATCTGGCCTTAGATACTTATAAGCTGTTTGACCTTGGGCAAGACACTTAACCCTGTTTACCTCAGTTTCCTCATCTGTAAAATGATCTAGCTGCATCTACACTGAAGGACCGGAAGACATGGAATATACTATTGCAGAAAGCAAGGGAACTGGGTCTACAACCAAGAATCAACTGCCCAGCAAAACTGACTCTATTCTTGTAGGGGAAAGTATGGTCATGTAAAATGATTTGGAGAAGGAAATGGCAAACCACTCCAGGATCTTTGCCAAGAAAACCCCAAATGGAGTCATGAGGAGTCAGACAGAAGTGAAACTATTCACCAACAATATATTCTTGGTAGTGTGTTAGCCACTGAAGATATAAAAACAAAAAGAGAACAGTCCCTTTCCTCATAGGGCTTCCAGTCTCGCTGGGAAAGAAAATGTGTACATATGTAAAGTATATATAAAAGAGATACAAATTAGGTACAAAATCATTGTGGGGAGAGGCACTAACAGCCAAGGAAATTGTCCCTTTCATGACAATCATGGCAACACATGCTTCTCTTTTCCATTCAGAGATCATTGACACTAGCACAGTGGGTATACTTTCCATTCCTTTTATGTTTTCAAATCTTTACTTTCTGTTTTATTAACAACTCTAAGACAGAAGGGCAAAGGCTAGGCAAGCAAGGTACCTATCCAGCATCACACAGCTAGGAAGTTCCATTAGACTTGATTTTTGACTCTGCCTTTGGCAACTTTAAGAAGTCTAGACTTAATATTGGGATCCTTATCAAAGGGGATGGCTTATGATCACTGATTGAGGAGGAGTTGTTAATAGTTATATTCTTGAGCAGATGAGGAGAGAAGCATTGCTGCCCATTGCTATAGAATCTTTGAGTCAGAAGGGCCTTCAGAGACCCTCAAATCCATTCAGGATCTGAACATATCCCTTCTCCAAAATACTCAACAAGTGATCATTTGGCCTTTACCTTAGGGTCTCAGGACCCCTACTGAGGGCTAACTCCCAACTTCTTGAAGCAGTCCATTCCACTTTGGATAGGTCTGTTTATTAGAAAGTTTTTCTTTATATCAGGGTTACTTCTGCCTCTGTAATTGCTAGTTCTATTCTCTAGGGGCAAGAAGAACAAGTGTATTCCCTTTTTTATGGGACAGATTTTTAAATATTCAAAGAGACCTATCATATTTGTTCTAAGTCATGTCTTCTTCAGGTTAAACAGTTTCTTTGAATGATAGGCATATGGTACAATCTCTTGTTCTTTCTCTTTGTTGGTTGCTCTTTTGGAAGTTTCAACATTTTTCTTGAAATATATCCTGCAGAACTCAATACCATCCTGAAGATGTGGTCTGACTAGGAGGAAAACAGTGGGAAGGTGGGTGTTCTGGAACTTAGAAAAAAGTTCTAGGACAGAAGAATGGTAAGGGCTAGACAATGGAGGTTAAGTGACTTTGCCCAGGGTCACATACCTTGGAAGTTTAAGTTTGAACCCATCTGCTTCTGTCTCCAGGTCTGATACTTTATCCACTGTGCTGCCTAGCTGCCCCAGAAAATGTTTCTTTAATTGCATTCCTATCTGGTCATGAACACATACCCATCCCTTATCCTCCCCTTCTGCTGGTAATTTGGAAGAACAGATGAACCAAGTGAGGTTTTGAGATAAAAATTGATAGGACTTGCTCTTTTGCCTTTTATCCTCACATGATAGATTACATTTATTCCTTTTTATATAAATATGGATAGAGGCAGCAGTATGAATAGACTCAAATGAAAGTAAATTAATGTAATTTTTATTAGCTTCTCACCTAAATATTTACAAACTAGACCAGATCTCTTAAGGACCCAATGCTGCTTTACAAGGTTGACTTCATATTTATGGTGTTTATCAAATGCTAAATATTTAGTGTTGGTAGAGCAAAACTATTATAGCAAAATGATCTTTCTTTTCATTGGTTTGAACTGTTTGCATCTGTGTTTTTGGTTTAGCGATTCCCAAGACTTTTCATGATTTTCTAAAAATAGAGGCAGTGGAATTGTATCCATTAGTAGTAAACACAGTATCATTCCCATTAATTTGGTGCTTTAAGTGGAAAATCAGGAAAGTCAATGTGGCCCTGAATCCTATAGCGCTAGTGATAAACTTTTAACTCCAATAACTTTCTTGGATGTGATTCTCTTTTGGTAATTGGTGTCTACAGGTTTCATTGTTGCATAATCATAATGCCGGCTCCTATTTGAATTGTGGATAATTCCCCGTGTTGGTAGAAGGCACCTTGAAGGTCACAGAGGATCACTCTTCATTATTCCATATGATGAATTGGGCCCTCACAGATGAACTGGCTTGAGCGGCATCACATAGCTAGTGGGGAAGGGCTGGAACCCTCCAGGATCCTGACTCCCCGCCTTGGGCCAGCCACCCAATTGCCCTGGTTTGTAACCTCTGAGGCATGTTCCACGCATTCTTGCTCCCCTCTGTTGTGGCCCATCTTGTCATTTCCGCCCTCACAGCATCCTTTGTATGTGTCTCTGCTTTGTATATGCCCCTCCTCCCACAGCCACCGCCCTCTTTCGGCCTCCCTCCCCTTCAGCAGTGTCATTCACTGCAGTTTTTCCTATGGAGCTGCCACCACCTTTCAGCCCAGGTGAGTACTTAAGGGCCTCCTTAGGAAAGCACAGATTCTTTAGCTACCAGGTGCCTTTTTCCTGCCGGGGAATCTCAACTATAGGCTAGTATTTCTATTTGGAGAACTGAAGAGATTTTTGATTAGCTGGCTCACCGAAGAGACAAAGAGATTTGTCTTTACTATTTATGGCACTGTTGAAATTCTTTGATGTTTTGCATTTTCTTTTTCACAAAACCCTTACCTTCTGTCTTGGATACTTTGTATTGCTTCCTAGGCAGAAACAGCAGCAAGGGCTATGCAATGGGGATTGAGTGACTTGCTTGGGTGGGGGTCACACAACCAGGAAGTGCCTGAGGCTAGAACCTGGTTCTCTAACCACTGAACCACCTAGCTGCCCTGACAACTTATTTTTTTGTTGTTGTTTTATTTTAAACTCTTACCTTCTGTCTTAGAACCAATACTGGGTATTGGTTCTAAGGCAGAAGAGTGGTAAGGGCTAAGCAATGGGGATTAAGTGACTTGCCCAGGGTCACATAGCTAGGAAGCTGACAACTTAGTTTTTAAAAGTCTGTTTACCTTAATTCCTAGTGGTTGTAATAAATTCTTTTTTCTTTATTAAAGTTTAATTAATTTAGAATATTTTTCCATGACTACACGATTCATGTTCTCTCCCTCCCCTCCTCCTATCCCACTCCCATAGTCAATGAGCAATTCCACTGGGTTTTACATGTATCAAGTTGTAGAAAATTCTTTAAAATCCTATAAAATGACTAACAAAGAGGGAAACATCACTATAATGCTTTAGTGACAGTGGCAATCCAGAACAGAACACTGAGATGGAAAGAAATGGTTTTGTGGGTTCAACAATGGAGGCTGTGCTTGACACCTTTGGATTTTGCTAGTATGAAGCCAGAGTTCTGGAGGGTTTTTGTATGTGAAGCAGTCACTTACTGAAGGATTAAAGGATGAAAACATTCTGTTAAAGTTAGGGTTGTTTTATGCTTAAAGACAGGCTTTTTTTTTTTTTTTTTTAATAACATCACATATTAGATGAAGAAAACTCAATCTCTGTTTTTAATGTAGGAGGGAAAAAAAAACAACTGAACTTAGTTCTGATTCTTTTAGGTTGGGATTTCCATCAAGCAAAAGGCAGGTCACAAAACCATCGGGCCTAATTAAGGTTTTCAAGTGATGATCAACCACACTCCATTTCTTCCCAAAAGTCTCCTTAAAGATGCCTGGGAAATTTCCCTGTCCTCCCTAAAACCTTTTGAATTCTATGATCTGGATGCAAAGATTCCTTTAACTTCTGATTCATGACAGGGAAAATAAGACCAGGAATTGAGAAAAAAATCAGAATTCTATAAAAAGTTTTATGATTTTGTATTATTTGTAATTTTATATAGAACTAATGATGTTAATGAAGCACAGAATTTGAGAGTGGAAGGGGGAGTGGGCAGCAGTCATCTGGTCACATCAATACCTGAAAGGAATCCCCCCACCATCTTCACAGTTGGACTAGTCTCCCTCTGGACAGCTCTCAATGATTTCAAGCTTATATTGACCTCTTTTCATCTTCTACCCATTACTTCTAGATTCTTCCCTCTGAAGACAAATAGAACATGTCAAATCCCTCTTCCACACGAAAACCTTTGAGATACATGAATACCATTGTCAGGTTCTCTCAAGTTGCCTCTTCTCTGGGTCCAAGCAAAACACCTCGGGTCTTCCATAAATCCTCATATAAGAGATTCTAGACACTTAACCATTTGGGTTGCCTTTTGTGGACACTCCCTACCTTATCAAAGTCTCTCTTACACTGTGGTTCTTTATACTACAACTAATATACAGTCTTATACTGTTATGTGAAACATAATTCTCCATGGTTGATTATTCTCTTGACTTATTTAATTAGACTGAAATGAAATTCAGTTCGTCAAATAGTTACTGTGTACTTAGGTACAAGGTTTTATTGTAGGGACTAGGGACATGAAGACAAAAAATAAGACAGTCCTTGCCCTCATGGAGCTTGCATTCTACAGAGAACATAATAATAATAATAATAATAAATATAGTAAACAAACAAACAAATAAATAAAGGATGATAACATGCCATTGGATTTGTTGAATGTAGTTGAAAGTAATTTACCTCCGCTTGGGACTGATAAAATAGCTAAGATCAAAGATAGGAATCAAAATGCCTTCCCTTGGCACCATTAGCATTGACTTAGTAAACAATATGGTGACAACAAAGCCTAGAAAAATGCTGCTAGCTGGCACAGTGGATAGAGCACTGGTCTTGGAGTCACTAGGTTCAGATCTGGCCTCCACCACTTCCTAACTGTGTGACCCTGGGCAAGTCACTTAACCCCAATTGCTTAGTCCTGGCCCTTCTGTCTTAGAATTATTATTAAGAAAGGAAGGATTTAAAAAAAAAAAAGAAAAAGAAAAAATAGCTGAGTCATGCTGGTTTATTCATGGATATGGAGAGGTTTATGATGACAATTCAAGACTAAGTTGTTACCCTTAGAAATCACAGAAGAGTTATTCTTAAAGATCCCAGATTTAATGATAAATGCAGTTGACAAAAGGAAATGATTGAAACTCTGCAGCCTGTCATTTCAGGTTGCAAAAATTTAGCTTCTGCTGAATTTCTAGCAAGATAGGATGTAATAGAATTCTACAACAGAAACTCATTGTCTTTTGTAACCTAACAGATAATAAATCCCTGTATGGTCCTCAAAATATCCTTGAGGATTCAACCAGTAAATGGTATTGGAACTGAAATATTTTGACAGGTTGAGCTACTCACATTTGCTCAGATATAACATTGATATTAAAAAAATTAAAAAACCATGTTTTAATAGATGTTGCTATACAAAAAGATTAGTAATTTCTAAGCTGTAAAAAGCATTCAAAATACAAATGCAGTGAGCTACATATATTATCTTTGCTACTTGCATTATTCCAGAGTTGTTATTTTATCTATCTTTAGGTATATGAAATATTATAATATATGATACATTACATATATATGAATATATTAATAATTAAATCAAAATCAAAATAGGATAGAAATTTTACTCAGGGCATTTATTTCTATCTCAACTATGTCAAACAAGAAGGGAAAAAGGTTTTTTTTCTGTAATAGTAATGATATTAATAGCTTCCATTTATATAGCACTTTAAGCACAAAGAGCACTTTACATACACATAATGATTATTTTTAGATATTTGTAGGAATGTCACTTGGAGTATGAGTGAAACTTGTTGTGTTGGGCACCCTAAGTAAGATCAGGAACAGTGGGTAGGAAGGCAAAGAGCCAAACTTAGGTTGGTGTCAGGAAAGACTTCTTAATCTTTCATGCTTTCTAGAATTGCAGCAAGCTGTCTCAAGAGTTGAGACACAGAGGCTGGATGGCTGCTTGTTGAGTCTATTAGAGTAGGAATTCTTTTTCTTGTATGAGTTGGATCAAGGGACCCCTGATGTCCCTTCCCACTCTCAAATTCTTTGATTCTGTAGTAATTTGTGATTGAGTAAATGTATCCTTTTGATCTTTCGCCAAGAAAATAATTTCCCATTTATGCACTTATTTCTATGTTAAAATGTGATTGGACATTTTATTTCAGTTTTAACACCACCTGTCACCAGAATGCAGCTTTGGCCTATCACTTTGAATAAAGCTGAATTGGATGACCCTCAAGAGCTGGACCATCCTCAGACTCTTAAAGGGGTTTGACAGCAGCTTTTGTCCCACAGCAACAGATGTAGAAGGCTACACCAGACCAAAGCCTCTATGTATAGTTACTTAATGAACTTAAGACAAAAAAAAAAAGCAGCTTTTCTAGTGGGTGACCAGAGTCAGTGCCCATGGGAGCAGTGTAATCACATGAAGGACTAAGTTAGACAAGCAGTCAGAAGGCAGAGACTAACTAGGCAAAGGGCTGGGATTTCAGAGTTGGACAATAGTGCATGTTATCCACAAGCAAGCATCTTTTTAGCTCGTAGGTGTCGCTGAGCCTTCTCCCTCAGTGCAGGTGGCTCAGGATACCAGCCCAGCTATGGGAGACTGCCCAGACAGGTCAACACAGAGCCAGAAGTTGGGTGTGCATGAAGTGTAGGAGGGAAGAGATGCCTGGAGTAACAGTTTATTTTCCCATTGTCCTTATTTTTTTTGTATCAGTTCCAAGGCAGAAAAGTGGCAAGGGGTAAGCAGATGGGGTTAACTGCCTTGTCCAGGGTCCTACAGCAAGGAAGTATCTGAGGACAGATTTGAACCCATGGCCCTAATGACTCCACTGGGCTACCTAGCTATCTCTAGTTCTTATCTTTTTTATGACTGGCAACAACTTCTAAGGACCTTGGACAAGAACTGCAAACAGATTTTAAAATATCTGAAAGAAGAATGATTATAACTCAAAACCAAACCAAGAGAACTATTTGGAGGCATTGTGTTTAAAAAAATCCACTCCATCTTCCCATCCCTTTGATTTCTGGGAGATGCTGAGGGTTCCTTTTAAGGTCCAATTCTGAAGGGTCAGGCTTGACTTTTGAGGCTTAGGGATTTTCATGAAGCATCTGCAATTTGTGCTTGAGGGTAAGGGAAAATATGGAGGCTTTTCTGGGTGAGTTTTCTGGCCCAGTGAGCCTTAGATTCTCCTTCAATTTGGTTTCCCTTTAAAAAACTTGGAAACCATTTTGTTGTTCTCAAGTTGTAAGGTTAAAAATGTTTGGTTAAGTAATTCTCCTGGGTTTTAATCTGGCAGCCTCTCAGGTCTTGTAAAACAAGAACTTTCAAAGCCTTTGGCCTAGTAGGCTCCACCATGTTGGCCAAATGCTTCAAGATGTTGGCAGGGAGGTTTTTTAGTGTTCCAGGCACTATATAGTTTTGAAGTAGTGGCAGACTTCAGATTCTCAGTGATCTGAAAACACTGAAGTGGAAGTTTAATGAGAGCATGGTCATCATCTTTCTCTGACAAATTCTTGGCCCCTTTGGGCTTCCATGGAATCTGCAGTTTAGTGACCAAAACTCTGAACTTAGTTTAGGTGATTATTTTGTCCAGAAAAGGCAGCACTGTTTTTCTCAGTAAACCCCACCATGAACAAGGGACATCTTTTGGCGCCCTCCCCTCAAGCCAGTCCTGACTCTGGTGGCCAGTTTTCTGGTAGTAAAGAAGTCAGAACTGTATCGGCAAGATTAATTAGTTTTTTTAACTTAAAATTTTTTTCAATTACATATAGAAATTTTGGACAATTTTTTCCTAACATTTTGCAATTCAGACACTCTCTCTTCCTTCCCAAGTCTATCAGCACAATTCTTAGCCTGGACTGCCCATATCCCCCCCTCCACATAGGCTGTGAGTATTGGCCACATTCTGGCCAATGAAAGTGAATCCCAAGCAGCATCTGGGTAGTAGCCTTTGCAGTGAATCAGGGGTGTTGTGAAAGAAGCACACCCAAGTTTGTCTTAGAATCAATACTAAGCATTGATTCCAAGGCAGAAGAGTGACAAAGGTGGGTTATTGGGGTTGTGACTTGCCCAAGGTCACAGCCAGGAACATTTTCATAATTTCTTACACTACAATAATACTTTATTATATTCCCGTATCATTATCTATTGGCTGTTCTCCAAACGATGGACATTTAATTGTTTCTGTTGCAGAAGTGCTACTATCAATATTTGAGTGTGGGTGGGCTCTTTATTTTGGCTTTCAGCCTGTAATCTCTGAGCCAAAGGCAATGGATGTTCCAGTCATTTTCTTAGAAAAACTCCCCATTGCTTTCTGGAATCGTGGGACCATTCCCCTTCCTGCCTGCTAGATTTACGGGACTTCAGAGCCATCTGTCCCTTCTTCATATGATTGTGGCTTTCCCTGTCAGAGAGTCGGCTCCTCAAGAACTGCCTTTCCTCCTGGAACCCTTCTTTCCTTCAAAGCTCAGCTCCAACAGTCTTTCCAGATCCTTCTGCCTGCAAAGCTTTCCTTCCCCCAAAGCTGCCTTAGATCTATTTTGTATAGACTCAATTTATGCACTTGTTGTTTGCCCTGATGGGATGGAAACTTCTTGTGGTCAGGGAATGAGCACAGTGCCTGCTGCAGAGTAGGCCTTTAAGAAATGCTTGTTGGAAAAAGAAAGAAAGAAAAAAAAACTGTTGGAGTCAGGAGGCAGCTCAAAGTATACTATTTTTTACTTTAGTTTATTTGTGTTTTTATTTTGGGGTTTTGGTTTTTTGTGAGAATTCTCTTTCAACAATGACCAATGTCGAATCAATTTTTTATGATAATACACATATAATCTAGATCAGCTTATCATCTCCAGAAGGGAAGGAAGGAAGGGAGACAATTTGGATCTTATCATTTCAGAAAACATATATTGAAAATTATTACATGTAATTGGAAAAATAAAATTAAAAAAAAAGCTTGTTGGTGCTTACATGTTGCTTGAATGACTGAAAAGACAAAAATGAAGCCACCTTGTTTTCTTTTTGGTTTGGTTTTTTTTAAACACCTTTTGGCTTATTATCAATTCTAAGAGAGAAGAATGTTAATGGCTAGGCAAATGGGATTAAGTGACTTGCCCAGGATCTCACAGCTAGAGGGTGACTGAGCCAGATTTGGACTTTTAGTCCTTCCAACTCTAGACTTGCTGTTTTATCTACTTTGTTACCTAATTGCCCCAACAGCCCCTGTTTTCAAGAAGCTTCTATTATATTGGGGTGATAACCTACTCTTTTGCCCCAGCAGTTACACCCAGGGATGATCACCCTACTGATCTCTGGGCAGAGTACTTCTCCCTTGGCCTGACTCTTCCTCCATGCTGTAATGACCTTAAAAATTATTCTTGGATCATTTTATGGGATTCTGTTGGTTAGAAGATGATGAAGGGTGGCAATGAGCCTTTGTTTAAGAATGCTGCAGTCGCCCTCCCTTTTAGTTTCCTTTTGCTTCCTTCCCACAACCCACATTGTCAGTCATGCATTTGGGCTGCCCTGCCTGATGTGTTAGAATGTTTTTCTTAGCCAGCCAGAGTATATACCAGCAAATATGCAGACTAAGGCATTAAGCTGGAAGAACCCGTGAGAATTCATGTGTCTGTTCCCAAGCCCGCTATGGTTTGCCCTTTCCCCCATTGCTCCTCTCACACATTTTAAAGTAAACAGTACACTTTGATTCCATAGAAACTGGATTTGGAGGAGTTAAAGGAATGTATTTTTTTTTTTTTGGGTTCTCTCAAAATAAGTATATATGTTTAGCTGACTATCTTAGGTATTTCCTTTTTGTACAGTGATTGTAATTGTGCATAATTGTGTTCTAGAAATTGTCTGAACTTTCATTTTAAAACAGGACTAATTCCATATGCATGTTTCACATTTCAAATAATGATTGGTGTAATTTTTTTAAAGGTAATGGCTTCTCCAGCAGATGTAGCAGAGAAAGCAGACAGAATTATTACTATGCTGCCTACCAGCGTTAATGCAATAGAGGTTTACACGGGACCTAATGGCATTCTCAGGTACGTATCTGCTTGTTACGAAAAGCTTGAAACTCTTCCTTTGAACCATCTGCAGCATGTTTATTTTTGTTTTCCTGTTTCTTTAGGGGAGTTTTCTTGTGTCTTTTGTTTGTTTGTTAATCAGAAATATTAGTTTTACCAACCACTCCCTCCCAAGTCCCTTTGGACATCTTTGCATTGTTTTCTTTTTTATCTATTCTTTTAGCTCTTTTAAATAGTCTTCTTGCCATTCCTTGCATATTTAACAAAATCATTTAGGCTTTCTTAATCCTACTTGTGCTTGAGGCAAAAGAAATTGGATGTAGCCAGAGTTTCTATTAAACAAATGATAACTATTGGAATCATAAAAGGCAATTAATATTTATTGAGGGTCTGTGTGTGTGGGGTCACGTTTATAAGAAGTACTTTTTTACTTTATAATGTAATGAAAAGATGTATGAACTATCAATTCAGGAATTCATGATCCAGGCTAAGGTTTTCCAATCCTTGACAATTCACAAATTCCATTTTCAGTTAGCGGTATGGCTCCTTTGTCTCTTCACCACCATTTGTCAGGACAGTGGTTGGGTCTCCACTTGGTTGTGGTTTTCTGACTTCACTCACTCCTTCTTCTGGAATTCGAGCCCTACCAAGAAAGTCCGGCTTGGAAGACTCTCTTACTGTCCCTACTGCTCCAAGCTATGGATTTCTCAGTTTTATAGGTGGCTTTAAGATATAGAGAACTGGTAAAAATTACATCATAATATCAGTTAGGGAATTAACAAAATTAAGTGTTGAGATTTCAGTGAAGGCTGGAAGGTATTTTGAGGGCGTACTCTTGTGTTGTGGCTACTGGCCTGCCTCCTTAGGGTTATTCATTTTTCTCTTCTTGCTAAACATGCATTTTATGAAATTTCATTAGTTGATATGTTTGTTACACCCAAACATGGTTAGTCTCTTCTCTCACTTTCATTGAAGGGTGCTTCTAACCCTTTTTGACACTGTCTGCTAGACTAAGTTCTGCAACCACTGAGTAATTCACCCTGGAACATTTGAGGAAGAATTGTTTGAAGTGTTATGTTGCATTTATATTGAAATCTAAGTCTTGTAAATGAAATTAAAAGTGGATATTTTTGACCAAAGAAACAAGGCAAAACATTTATTACATTTCTTTATTTAGAAAAAACCAAAACCTTAAAATATCTTTAAGAATACTGTAAATGTCACATTCTAGCTTGGTTAGAAATTTATAAAACCAGATATTGTATATCAGATTCCATTTTTCTTGACTGATATTGCATACTTGGATATTAGTTTAAAAATTTTAAAGAAAAAAACCTTTATCTTCCACCTTAGAGTCAATACTTTGTATTGGTTCAAAGGCAGAAGAGCAATAAGGGTTAGGCAATGGAGGTTAAATGACTTGCCCAGGGTCATAAAGCCAGGAAATATCTGAGGCTAGATTTGAACTCAGGACCTTCTGTCTCTAGACTCTCCATCCACTGAAGCACAAAGATGCCCCCAAGTTGGAGGGCAGCTGGGTAGCTCAGTGGATGGAGAGTCAGGCCTAGAGACGGGAGGTCCTAGGTTCAAATCTGGCCTCAGATACTTCCCAGCTGTGTGACCCTGGGCAAGTCACTTGACCCCCATTGCCTACCCTTACCACTCTTCTGCTTTGGAGCCAATACACAGTATTGACTCCAAGATGAAAGGTAAGGGTTTTTAAAAAAAAAAAAGATGCCCCAAGTTGAATTTTTATTGAAAATAATTTTGGTTCCTAAGCCTGTCATAAACTACATCAGGAGTTATGATACTTCCCATGCCAGAAAGGAAATGGTTATAAAGAGTAGGATGACAGCTCCAAGTTAATGAGGGAGAGAAGAGACTGCTGGATATTAGACAAAAGGTTTTAACTATTAATTAGGAGTCAGTCACATGCACTAACTTGTACCTTTCATTAATAACTATGGATCATTGGGAATTACTTGAATAGAAAATTCTGCTTTTGTTTTTGTTAATAATGCTAATACTAGCAGCACTTTAAGGTTTGTAAAGCTCATCACAAACATCATTTAATTTTATCCTAACCACAGCATTGTAGGGGAGGTGCTCTTACTCTCATTTTATAGATGAGGAAATTGAGGAATGCAGAATTTTTTTTTTTTTTAAGTGACTTGCTTATGGCCCCACAATCAGTAAATGCCGGAGGCTGAAGTTGAATTCAGGTCTTTCTGACTCTAGTCTTAGCACTTTGTGCACTGTGGTACCCCCTAGCGGCTCTCTCTATTGTCACAGATCCTGTGGACTCTGAATACAGTTAGAGAAAGGGAACACGCACAATGGACAGGATGGAGTTTCTTATTGGCCCTTTTTATGTTAATTAACCAAGAAGAATGAAGAAGAAAAACAATAAATCTCTCTGGGATCTCCTGATTCATTGGTCTGATACTTTCCCTTTCAGCTGGTTGGTTTTGTCATTATTTCAAAAAAGTTGCAATGTTCCAAATCTCTCTGCCCCCCTCCCTCAATCTCTTTCTCTCTCTAATTTTCTGTCCCTTTATCTTGTATAGTTTATCTAGGAGAAACTGTGTCTGGCGAGGTAACATTTATACATGTGGCTGACACAAGTCAAAGAAGCTAGTTTGTCCTATTTGTGCTCACTTTAGTTATGACCATATCATTTTATTTAAAAAAAAACCCAACATTAGTGAAACTTACTGCTTTCAATGGTGTATGTGCATGTCTGTTTTTTTTTTTTTTTTTTAATTTTCAGAGATTTGTGGGAATGACCCGTGTGGGAGAGCACCCTTTAACTTGGCTTAATCTGCTTCATACTTTGGAATGATTGGCAAAAATGCTTTTATATATATACATATATATAATGTATAAACCCATATATAAATATAAAAATATGTAAAAATATTTTCTCTCTCTCTCTCTCTCTCTCTCTCTCTCTCTCTCTCTCTCTCTCTCTCTCTCTGTCTCTCTCTACCTTTACCTTCTGTCTTAGACTCAATACTAAGTATTGGTTCTAAGGCAGAAGAGCAGTAAGCACTAGGCAATGAGGGTTAAGAGACTTGCCCAGGGTCTCCCAGGTAAACTAGGAAATGTCTGAGGCCAAATTCTAACCCAGGACCTCTGTCTCTAGGCCTGACTCTATCCACTGAACTATCTAGCTGCCCTCTGATTCTATACGTTTTTAATGTGGAGTATCTATTCATAATAGAAAATAACAGTTATTTTTCCATATTTCTTAGGAAAGTGAAGAAGGGCTCTTTATTAATAGATTCCAGTACAATTGACCCTTCAGTGTCAAAGGAGCTGGCAAAGGAAGTTGAAAAGATGGGAGCACTTTTCATGGATGCCCCTGTTTCTGGTGGTGAGTAATAGATATCTGCCTGCCTGCCAAGCCTGTCTGTCTGTATTTCTGTCTGCTGCCTTCCTGTCTGTTTGCCTATCTAAAGCAGTAAGAGTTGTCCCTCCAGGGCATTTATTCCTCCCTCTGCCTGTTGTCTCAAGGATTGTTCCAAATACTTTAATTTCCCAGTTGGCTTATTTGCATATAACCAGAATAGCTTCCTGTGCCCCATGTTTTTTGGAAGAAGGTAAGTTCCCAAAGTTTGGAATTGATGTTACAGAACAACACAGGGTGAGGCGGGCTGGAATAGCAAATTGAATAAGATAACTTGTATTTGATAGACATCCTGTCTTGTGCATCAGCTTTTATACAACTGATATATTTTATGGTTTGACTGTGTAGTAATCACAATGAATTGTAGGGCCAACTGCATTTATCTGGAAGCTACTATCAGTTTTTTAAATGAAAAATTAAAGTAATCATTTAGGAAATTTTGGAGTTACCTTGCTTTTTGTTAACTGGTTTTTAGGTATAAGTTCAGTAATTGATGCAAAGACCAACATTTCTGAATGCTTCCAGCCCTTTTTCCTTTCTACCCACACTGGCAGTCCCTTAGCTCAGAGATTTCTCACTTCTCCTCTAGTCCATTTTTGCCTCCCACTTCTAACCTCTCTGTTCACATAAGTCTCAGACTAGGGCTGGGGACTGGACCTGTGATTTTAGGGGCATAGGGAACTCCCAGAAGAGGAAATGTCCTCTGCCAATACAGGCTGGCACCTTTTCTGAAACTTATGTCATAGAGAGTTGTCTAGAACACAGAGGTTAACTGGCGGATCCAGTGTCCCACAGCCAGCTAGGGCTCTCAAGTCAGCCTTAACATCAAACTTTCTTGGTTTGCCACAAGGCCAGCTGTCTGCCCCTTATATGAAACTGTCCCTTATCCTTCATGGATCTGCCAAAATAAGGTTCCTGATACACGGGACTGACCATGTTCCCCTGAGGCCCTAAACCTTTCCTTGGCTTCCTTGTTGCCCATAGAATTGTGCACTGATGTCTTCCCATGTTTTTCAGATCATCCATTGTCCAGCTTTGGTGTTCTTTCCAATGTAGTTCCCAGCTACCTTCTCAGCCCTTATTTTCTACCTTCCTTTTTACTTTCCACATATTTCAGCCAGACCAAACTGGGAGTTGTTTTCTGACCATATGCTGTACTTTCCTGTTCCTGTGAATTCATTTAGGCCTTCTCTCCTTCATGGAACTGACTCCTGTGTCAACCCTTTGTCAAGATTGCTCCTTAGGCCATTCTAGCTTGGGCCATCCTTATTTGTGGACCCATTGAACTCTGATTTGGATAAGATTTCAGTGACCAACTAGGACAACTCATCCTAGGTTGAGAATTTCCACTACAGCATTACAGCTGTACTTGAAGATTTCAGTGAGGGGTCATCCTCTTTGGACTCTGCACCTTCTACTGTTATTCTTAGTTCTTCCCTCTGAACTGTAGAGAAAAAGTCGAATGCCTCTTTCACATGATAGCCTTTTCAGTATGTGAAGACATTTATCATGTCCCTCAAAGACTTCTTTAAGTTAAATATATATAGTTCTTTCTTCCAGTCTTTGCCCTGAGCCCTTTGATCATTCTGATTACTTTCCTGAGAGCTGTCCATTTTGTCAGCTTCCATCCTAAAGTATCATTCAGATAGTTTAGAATCCACCAAAATGCATCTAACTTGACTCTCTCCAAGTCCAGTATATAGGCTCTTTGAGGACAAAGGCCTCAGAGAATGCCAGGCACATAGTAGGCATCTAATTAATTCTTGTTTGTTTGGTCTTGATTGGTAATCCAAAGCATACCTTGAGATTCTTTGTTATTTAATTGATATTTAAATATACTATGCTTGAAACCATTCTCTGATTGGCCGTCTAGTAATCCTGTGAAAGAAAGGAAGTAGCTTAGCTTAGTATGATTTTAAAAAAATCTTTGATTGATGCCCTTTTTAAAAAACATTACTCTCACTCCCCCATGATTCTTCTAGCAACCCTTGACTAACAAAACTGTCTCTAGGAACAAAATAAGTACTGTCTTTGGACATGTCTGAAAGTGTATGTGCTGTTCTGTCCTTATAGAACACCTCTCTGTCAGAAGGCAAGAAACATGCCTTGTTGTCAGCCTGACCTCCTCTCAATGAAGCTTCTTCCCTTTCTCAAGAACCACAGATCCTCTTTTTGCAATGCACTCTAGAATTTCATCAGGACCCAAGTCAAGTTCAGTGGCATAGAATTTACAGATTCCATTTTCCTGCTTTTTTAAGAAATGGGAACCAGTCCTATGACATCTGTTGTTCTTCATGATCAGTCAGCTGGTCAACACCCATTTCTGAAGTATTCTTCATGTACCAGGCACTGGTCTAGGCTCTGGGGAGATGATGGCAAGAAGAAAATAGTTTCTGTCCTTCTCTCTAGGGAGACAGCACACGTGCAATCTTTTTTTTTTTTTTTTTTTTTTAACCTTTAACTTCTGTGTATTGGCTCCTTGGTGGAAGAGTGGTAAGGGTGGGCAATGGGGGTCAAGTGACTTGCCCAGGGTCACACAGCTAGGAAGAGTCTGAGGCCAGATTTAAACCTAGGACCTCCTGTCTCTAGGCCTGGCTCTCAAGCCACTGAGCTACCCAGCTTCCCCACATGTGCAATCTTTTAAAGAAGGCCATCAGACACACAGGTTCTTCCAGTGTCCAAGGATGTAGCTGGTTCTGGTACAGGCCCTATACTGCTCGGTCTGTGAGGGTGCAGATGGTTTTATTTTGTCCTCATGCCCTCAACCCTTGGCATAGAATATATCATTGCCAATTAGCTGTCATCTCAATCTCTTTTAACCATGTTTGTTTCCTCCTTCCCAGTCCAGTGGTCATTCTCCTTAGAAGAGAAAATGGAAATAGTGAAGGGCCATTTGTGAGGACTGTGACCTTCTCCATGGTGCCTGATGTTATCTCATCCACCCACAATGCATGTTAAAGAAAATTCATGTTGGACAAAATGATAAGAGGCTTGATAGACATAGTTATGAACTAGATGGCATGATTAGGCACCCCAGGGTGGTGTGAGGTTCAAGAAGGTCCCATTTTTTTCCCTGGCCTGGTAACTTGAGCAGTAGGACCCAATACCTGGACATTTCCTTATTGCAGTGAGAAACTCTTAAATTCACATTATCTTTATTTTTAGAACTATGTCATTGAGACCTTTTGCCCCAGTGCAGTCATTTCTCACTTCCCTCCAGATTAGACTCCCACCAATGGCAAAAGCATACCAAAACATCAAATTCAGACATTTTGTTTATGCCCTTCATCTGTCCTTTGTGTGTGGAAGTATGATCTTGTTCTCTCTTTTTCAGGTTCCTTTGAGTAATCTTTTTATTTATGTTGTCATGGACCTTGTACTTAATTTTCCATGTTGTTTCATTTTTCTAATAGCCCCACTTTGGAATGAAAAGGGAAATATTTACCTGGTGATGTACTTTAGGAAACTGAAAAGAAGGGATTAGGACTTTGTTTTAGTCCATATTGTAAGATAAGGAAGGCATCGAGGGCCTGGCATTATTACTTAGGATGGTGAGAGATGATGTCCTGGCATTGGCACTCTTTCCACAGAGCCAGGTCACAGCCCTTGGATTCCTTTTTATTCAGTGGGAATCACACCTAGGTTTTATCTCATGTTTTCAGGAGATTGTCTTCTTGCTCTTTTTACAACTCAGGGATCTCATTGGGCTATTCAATTAATTCCTTTCTTTGCTCAGTACATTGACTGACTGTTTATCTCCCTTTTCAGTGGTTTCCTCAGTGATGACATGCCATGCAGGTGTTACATGCAGGTCATCAATAGGGCCATCCTGGAGCCTGCTTCCACCCACTATGGACTTTCCAAAACCCCTTGAGTTATGTATCATCTTAGTCATGTGATCATTGTGTTCTGTGGTTTGGATTTTGATAGCAACACTGGGAAAACACTGAAGCTGCAGAGTGTTCTGGGCTGGGCCTGACTCAGGCCAGTCCTTTGGTAGTTTAGGATTCATATCGAAACAGAAGGAGACACTCTATAACTTATTTAACAGTTAACAAAAAGAGATTTTCTTTTTTTAACCACAGCAGAAGAGTCTTCAACAAGGATAGGCATTGAAACACTGTTCTGGTGGCTTCAGCTAATTTTTGTTATCTCTCTCATCCAAGTTACCTGCCATGATCCATCAGTCAGGTATTAGAGCTCCTGGTATTTCTTCTGGCTCCTCTATACTTCAACAATGGCAGGAATCTGGACCTTTAAGTCTCCTGAATCATCCAAATCTCAAGGAAGTTCTTAATACCTTTTAAGAAGGAATGGCCCAAACTTGAATGAAGAGAAGGGGTTAGGATGGTGCCTCTGCCATTACTATAACAAAGGGATGCTGTTGTTGTTATGGATAACTTAGAGTCATTAAGAGCACCAAGTGGTTACTAAATGAAATCTAGCCAGATCTCTTCCTCAGTTCGTCCCAAACAGTTATCCATCTGTTGTGCTTGTCCAAGGTACTTTCATTGATGGACTAATTTGGGAATCGCAGCTGGTTGTGTATTATAGTTTTGGCAATCAGCATTTTTCATCCATATTATTATTTTTTTTATTGTGAATGGATTAGTTCAGTTTCTTTTACATTAGTCCAAATTTTACCAAGGAAGTTTTAGATAATGATCAGGGGCTTTCTGAGCTTAATTATAATGTCTTCTACAAAAAGTAGCTTTTGAAAGATTGAAGATTTTTTTCACTGAACCTCATGGTGGACACTTTCCATAATCAAAACATAAATGCTTGACACCTGTTGTTTCCAAGATTCAGCAGATTGTTCAACAAGTCTATATAATTTAGCTAGCTTTGATTTCACCTCATGGTTTAATGAATTTGATCTCCATAGACCAACTTTTCCCCCTCTAAAACCCTTAACTTCTATCTTAGTATTAATTCCAAGACAGAGGAAATAGGGATTAAGTGACTTGCCCAGGGTCACATAGCTAGGAAGTGTCTGAGGCCAGATTTGAACCCAGGACCTCCTGTCTCTAGGCCTTGCTCTCAGTCCACTGAGCCACCCAGCTGCCCCCTAGCCTTCTGTTTATAAGTCAGGTATAGACCACACTTCTTCAGGTCTGACTTCATTCTTGAGCTATTTTCTCTTCTATAAATAGCACTTCAGGCATCTAGGGGAAAAAGGTGCAAATGTGGTGGCAGAGAATTAATTTCATTTCTTTTTTTAAAAGTTGAATATTTTATTGATTTTTTTTTTACATCACTGACATTTCCCAATAGAGAACCTATTTCATTTCATGTCTACATGTTGCTCTTTCCAGTTTTTCCTAAAAATGCTTTTGAGAGTCTGGGTAAGTTGGACACATTGCTGCCTCTAAGAGCTTATTCTTGCTGTTTTAATTTCCTTCTGCCATAGGATTTTGCAGATGACCCAGTCAGTCAGTCAATAAACATTAAGGGCTTATTAGGTTCCAGGCACTTTGCTAAGTGCTGAGATTAGAAAGGAGCAGAAGACAGTCTTTGCCCTTGAGTAGCTCACAGTCTAATGGGGAAAACAGTATGCAAACATCTGTGTACAAAGAAGGTATACATAGGATAAAATGGAAGTAATCATCTGAGAAAAGGCACTAGAATGAAGAGGAGTTGAAGGAGGCTTCCTGTAGAAAGTGGGGTTTTAGTTGGGTCTTGAAGAAAGCCAGGTTTTAGAGATAAGGAGGGAGAACATCCTAGACAGGGGTGATAGCCATTGAAAATGGTCAAAATTGGGGCAGAAATTAGTATTATTGTTAATAGTAATGCTGCTGCTGCACAGTAACAATAATATATAGCATTTATATAGCACTCTAAAGTTTGGAACGGACTTTACAGATATCTCATTTTATCTTCACATCAACCCTAGTAGGCGCGCCTATCCCCATTTTTACAGAATCAGGAACTCAGGCAGAGAGAGATTAATTGACTAGGACCACACAGTTAGTAAGTGTCTGAATCAGAATTTGTGTTCAGGTAATCCAGATTCTAAATTCTGTGTTCTATCCACTATACCATTAATAACCTAGGTGCATGTAAATAATTTATCAGGCACTCACTATGTCAGTTTACAAATATAAAAAAAGGGGTAGCCATTGCCCTCAAGGAGCTCACATTCTAATAGGCCATATATATAGTTAAAGGCTGATAATCTTTACTTATCTGTATTCCTACAATGAGATTACTGAAATCTGTTCAATATTTTCTATGCTGCTATTGCTCTGCATGAATAATTGATAATTATATAGAATAATTTTTTTTTATCAGTTTGACTCTGTTCTCTTAGACGCCTTACCAGAGAACTGAGTGATTCAGATGTCTTTCATTAGCTGATAAATTCTAGATTTGCTTAGACATATTCTTCCTTGGGGGTTTTGTTAGCATCTTGAAATAAGTTGTGCTTGGTATTTATCTTTTCAGTTAGTTCTTAAAAAAATTCTTTTAAAAAGCCCCCTCTTTTCATGAAAAGTCTAATATAATAAAAATGCTTGTAAATAAATCTTAGTCATAAAATTGCCAGAAAATGTTTCCCAGAGTGGGGAAAATTGGCAGCTTTCCTTGTGCTCCAGGTGCAGTAGTTATTTTGTGTTGGCAGTTTGCATTTATGTCTGGTCAGTGAAAGCTTTCATTTTTAATCAGATCTGAAAGTATTTATTTACCAGGTAACATTGTAAATATTACTCTGTGGATCTCATAGTGGAATCTTTTTTAGTATCAGCGGCTATAAGTTGTCCTGAGTCAAGAACCATGAAATAGGTTCTCAGTGAAATACAAAGAAATCCAGCTCTGTTTTTATGCCTACCTCCCCCCGCCCCGCCCCCCAATATGATGGGACACAGTCCTCTCTCTTTTTAGGTCAGGGTGTGGTGAGTCATTTACTTCAGTGCCTCACCTAGACCAAAAAATATGCAGAGCAATGTGTTGGAGATTCAAAGGCAGAGAGGAAATAACCCAGGCCCTCAAGCAGATTAGATTCTGCAGGTTGCACCATTTCCACATGTAAGTAAATAAAAAGCACATACACAGTGGAAACAAATAATTTCAGGAGTAAAAGAGGCTTACTAATGGGAGCAGAGTTTGGTGGGAAGAAAAGGCCTGACTCTGTTTTTTGGAGAAAGGTTTTAGGGTTAGAATTTTTCTGGAGAAAACAGGGGACTATCTGAGGCGTGGATGAGGCAGAAGCATAGGATAAGGGCTAAGAAGGAAGTGATCCATGAGTCTGTCTGCAAGGGAGAACCAGAAAGGTAGGTGGGAGCCAAAGGATGGACTGGTCCCTCAGAGCTCATCAGTTACCTGGGTATGCTCCTGTCTGTGGCCAAGGCTGTGGCTTGCCTTTCTTCCTTTCACTGATCTGAACCTCTTGTTTTCATAGCAATGAGTATTTTATTTAAGTGCTTACTCTCTGCCAGGCACCTTGCTAAGCTGGGGACAAGCAACAAGACAGACAGTCCCTGATCTCAAGGAACTTGTCTTCTAAAGGCAAGACCACAAGAAAAGAAGCTCAAAATGGGGAGAGTGAAGGCTCAGGGCACAATGGAGAAGTCCAGCCCTAAGGAGTGTAGTCTGGTGGGAAGCTTCAGTGAGGGAGTTTCTGGGAGAAACTGCCTTCTGCCCTCCAGGCTCTTGCTGCCTTGTCTTAGCAGCAACCCTTTAGTACATCTGACCTGATCATCAATCTTCTCTGAGGATGGAGAAGGATTCACAGTCCTTCCAACTGCATATACTTTAGATTTGGTGATCTAAACTCAACTTAGTCCTCACCCAGAAATCATAGAATGAGATCTGGATAGGGTCATAGAGAGTGTCTAGTCTAACACTTTCATTTCTTCTTTTTAAAAAATTAAATAAAACATTTTTTGCCATAGTGTTCATTTTTGTGAATAATCTTATAAAACACAAAACTCCATTTATTCAATGTTTTCCTTATTCTACTCTACATCAGTTCACGTAGGTCTTTCCAGCTCTTTCTGAAATAATCGGTTCATCATTTTTTACAGCAAATAGTATTCCATCACCATCATATACCATAATTTGTTCAGCCATTTTGTAATTGTCCAGACCTAGTAGTGGTATTATTGGATCAAAGGGTATGCATTGTTGGACATAGTTCCAAATTGCTTTGCAGAAAGGTTAGATCAGTTCGTAGCTCCACCAACAATGCATTAATTAACACCTTCATTTCACAGACAAGGAAACTGAGGTCTAGAAAGCCTGTGATTGCTCATGATCACATTTAGTACAAAGATGGGTGAGATTCAAACCCAGGTTCTCTGGCTCCAGATCCAGTGTTCTGGCTACTGTACCCTACTGCCTATTACACTCTCTGCATAATTCTTATAAACTGACTTTTGATTTCTAAGTCCTATAACAACAACAACAACAACTAATGTTTATGTTGGGCTTTACTTTCTGCAAAGTGCTTTTTACATATGCTGTCTCGCTAGATCCTCACAATGACTCTGAGAAATAGATTCTGTTGTTATCCCTATTTTACAGATAGAACCTGAGAGGTTACCCAACTTGCCCAGGGTCACATATTTTAATAAGAGTCTGAGGCAGGAGTCAGGTCTCCCCATCTCCCAAGTTGATTGTCCTTTCCTCCTCTCTGTATAAGCAGAGGATTGAACCTCTTGTTTTAAGAAGAAAACAGAAGCTCTCTCTCTCTTTTTTTCTTCTGCACTTTGTTCCTTAAAGCCCTTCTCCAGCTTCCTCCATTCTTTCCTCCTTTGTTCCAGGCCTTGAGGAAAAGGTGGCTTTTTTCCTTCCCAGAGCCAAGGATCCTTTGATCCAATCTCCTCCCTTTTTCACCAGGAACATAGATTTTTAGTTGTTCTCTCTTTTCTCTACTGTTGCCTTCATCAAGTAAAATCAGGTTCCCCTGCCCCACTCAA
Source organism: Gracilinanus agilis (assembly GCF_016433145.1). Classification (NCBI taxonomy): domain Eukaryota; kingdom Metazoa; phylum Chordata; class Mammalia; order Didelphimorphia; family Didelphidae; genus Gracilinanus; species Gracilinanus agilis. The sequence continues at coordinate 18,241,712 of NC_058134.1, read as the reverse complement.
TTAATAAACATTTATTAAGCACCTGCTGTCATCCTATAACACTCCAACTTTTTGCTAACAAAATTGGCCATCTCCCTTTACCTCCTTACTTGCCACTTTTCAAATCTTTGCTATTTGGGTTTCGACCTGCAGATTTGACTGAAACCACTGTCTTTTAGGTTCTCGTTGTTAACTCTCATGACCGCTTCTCACTCTTCAGCCTTCTTGACCACTCTGCAGCTTTTTGACCTTGACTTCTGTTTTCCAGTCCAGGTCCACCCTTCAGTCCAATAAATGTGTTACAAAGCACTGTAAAGGGTACTGGGGGGATCCAAAGATAGAGAATTTGATCCCAGACCTCAAAATGCTTGCCTTCCTCAGAGTGGTAGAAAGCAGTTTCAGAAGGGAGAGATAGCTATGAGAGGGATCTTGAAAAGTTAGGCCTTCTGGAAGCTCTCTTCCTTGGCTTCTGAGACCCTCCTTTCTCCATCTTTCTGACTGCCCCCTGGGTTCCTTTGGTGGGTCACCATCCATATTCAGGCTTTCACCACATATGATCCCCAAAGGTCAGTCTTAACCACTCCCTTCCCCATCTCCTCTGCCCCTGCGGTTTAGATGATCATCTTTGCCTGGATGGTTGTTGTCATTTTGGTCTCAACATGTCCAAGATGGAATTTATCTTTCCTCCATACTTGCTGCCTTTTAGAGTTCCCTGGTTATGCTGATAATTCCATCATCTTGATGCTGCCTGATGGTTGAGACAAAGGCCAGTGGAGTCCTGAGACCTGGTGGGTTATAGAGACATGAAGTTTGTTGGAGATGCTTGTCCTCTCCTCCTACATCTGGTCATTTTTGGGCCCAGGGCTCATTCCCAGTATTGAGTAACTTGTTTCCCCTAGAGTAGTGGGGTTCGGGGGGTCTTTGGGCTTGGAACGGGCCCTTCTCCTGTTCAGATTTCAGTTGCTTCTTCTGAAACATGAGTGTGTTGGGCAAGATGATCTGTCAGGTCTGTTAGAGCTCCAGAATCCAGTGATTTTAAATGAACTTTTAGTCTGCAACAAAGAAGGAGCTTTGTATGACCGAAGAGTTATTTGTGATAGTAACAGTGACCACTATCAGATGTGTGCTTTTCATGACATCTTCCAGTAATGTTCATAAACTTTTTTAGTTGGCTCCATGTATGGGCTTACACTATACTTTTGAGTCTCTCACAAAACATGCACTCTGGATGTAGGATAGCAATAATTAGCTTCGGTTTAAGAAATGTTTATTGTGTCTTCTACATGGCCACTATGTGGCCTTAGGCTGTAGTTAATTTTTTTATACACCTTTCTGGAAAAATAAGTTTGGCTGAGAGTAGTAGAGGATCAGAGAGCTTGAAGTTGGACAGATTAAGATGGATTCTCAAACTCTTCCCTATAGAGTGTGAAATTGAAATCTTAGTGTTTGTGGTTAATAGCAAAGTATTTCAGGTCAAAGAGTCTCCAAGGACATCCTTTCCCAGCTGAAGCAGTGGGAATGAAGCTTGAGGTATTCCCTGATTGCCAGAGGCCTTGGGTGGAAACAACTGCACTGTCTCTGTTTGTATGAAGCAAGGTCCAGAGCAAATAGCTGAGTATGTATGTGTATGAAGAGATGCACATAGATTTAACATTTATCTTATATGTTGGTTGGGTCCATTCTGTAGTTTGAGAGATTTCTAGAATATCGAGTAGGAGGCAGCAAAGCTCATTAAGTAGTTTGCATTTAACAAGCTATGAAGAATTTCAAGTATGACTTGCTTGCTAAATTTTTAAGGGTAAAAGCCGCTTATAGACTTCAGTTAGATCTATGCCATGATTGTTTTAAAAATAAAGTGTTCAGTCTTGGCCTTTTACTGTTGCCTCAATCAGATACCTCCAGTTTTTCCACCCTCCCTCTATCTAATTTATGGTGAAGGGTCCACAAAAACGAAAATAATTGCTATTTTGGCACCTTATTGGGCCATTATAGTTAAGGGTCTGTTGGCATTTCCATTTGAAACCTTTCTTAGGTTTATAACTTGGCAGTTTTACTTGGCTTCAGGCAGAAACATGCTATTTATGTCCCAAAGCAAATTCTTTTACCAAATTTCATTTAACTGAACTTGGCCTTACTTTATATTATACATGAGGGGAAGGAGGGTTATCTATGGCTATTTTCTAATTCTCTCCACTCTTAACATAATATGATACTGTTAGAAGACAGCAATGTATTATTAGTTATTATTAACATTATTAGCTAATAAAGTTGTTAGCTATAGTTGTTAAAATGTAAAAATGTAAATTTCCTTTCTCTTGAAAAAGTACTCTTACATTAGTACCCATTAAATTATCCTCAAAGCTTTAAAATCTTACTATTATAGAGAAGACTTTTGTGATTTATTTCTATTGATTATTCCAGTTGATGATTCCTAATTGTTTAAATTGAAGCAGCATTAGGTAGCATTGAAATTTATTGCTGTATCCTAGAATTATCCCAGCCGCAAAAATAATTATTAAAACTAGCAGTACCTTTTCTGTACGGGTTCAGAAATCAAGAACTCTTAGGGAAAAAATTAATTTGTCCTGCTGTTTTGTATAGTAGGCAGGTCCATTCTTTTTTAAATTAGGACATATCAACCAAAATGCAGTGAAATTCTTTGTATCATAGTGACTAATGTTTTCTCATGACATACTTTTTTTTCTTTTGTATCTCTTACATTTCTTCTTTTTGTAACATTATATAGTCCTAGGTTTTCCATTGCATTTTCTATATTCTTTTCTAATATTCGAGAAAGATGTGGTAAATAATTCTAAAGGCAGACAGATCCCTCTGCAGCTATTAGCCTTCATTGGCAGTGGAGGAGGTCCTCACCATCAGCTTCCAGCATGGAGTCTTTAAAAATATTGTTAATAAGTACTTCATATCAATAAAGATGACTGCTGCCCAAGATAAGATTGTTTAGGGAGTTCTAATAATCTACCTTTTGAGAAGATTGTGAGATGTTTGGACTCAGGTTTTGTCCTATCATTATTACTGACCGAAAACACTTCAATTCATTAATTTCCCTTGATATACTTTCTGTCTATTTGCATTTCTCATTCCCCTAAATCCGAAGCCCCAATTCAAATTGCAAAGCAGTTTTCTAACTAGTAATAATTAGGAGGATTACTACCCTACCACTACTAAGATTTGTCCTGTGGAGGGACATGGTTCTCCTCCCTCCCTCCCCTCTAACTCCCCTCTCTACCTCCCAGATACTTAGACTGGGAAGCATGTGGATAAGGCAGGGGTCCAGCCTGAAGTTTAAACCCAGGGAATTTTTAATGTCCTGTAATTGCCACTCAGGATGTAGGACAGACCAGACCCAACTGGGTCTGTTTGTGTAATGCAAGATTGGCTACCTTTTTTAGTAGATAGATGTAGTGGTCTAACAAATAAATCTCCTACAGATACTCATTATATGTAATTTATTTTTCTGTCAATGGCCAGTGGTTTCTAAACAGTATGAAATGATTTTCCATGTATTGTGTGTGTTTTATGTCTAGTTGTCTTTGGTGTGATCCCTAAAAGGGATTGGAGGTTGGGGAGTGGAGATTAAGAGTTTTACAAGTCTGTCTGCCATGAGATCAAATTGTCATCCATTAGTTGTCTTCTTATTTCTTTAAATATTTTTGATGTGGTCAAGAAAAGTCCAATTGTCAATGACAGGGGATGAAAGTGTGTGTTTGTGGGGGGGGGGGGGGGAAATGAATCTTTCTGTTTCTATTTCTTGTAGAATTTTGATTTCATTGTACTCGTGGACTTTTAAAATTTAAATGCACATTTTAATTGCGGCCCCCAGTTCATTGCCAAGTTAGATAACATGGCAGACAAGTGCATTATGAGTGCTCCTCTATCTTGAAGTGACTGGAGCCTGACCAGAGTGGAGAGGTTTTGTGTGTTTACCCCAGATTCTCTGTTGGCAGTTCCTCTGCACTGCCTCAGCATTAGAATGAGGATACTTCTCTCCTGGCAGTGGATTGGCCTTTCTTCAGGCCTTAAGAATACGAAGAATTCACTTTTCGTTTTTGAGGTTGTAATATCATAAAATAAAAGTAGAGAATGGTTGTGCCCCTTCTCAAACATGTAGAAATATTCCTAGATAATTTTGATGGAAAAAAATTAAGGAGTTTGTGCTTAAACAGTTGATGATAAATCTGTATCTCATTTTCCTTTTTTTCACCCTATACTTTAGGAGTAATACCTTTTTCTTAGGACTAATACCAGCTGTTTAATGTACTGATCCATATTTTAAAGGAATAGGGTATTGGCATACATTAAAATACTTAATTGGCTTTTCCAGCCAAGTCAGGTTAATAAAATTTTTTTTTAAAGGGAGAGAAATAAAATCCCCCCTCCTCCCACTTTACAGGATTTTATTAACCCTTTACTTTAGGCCATCACTGATTTCCTCTAATGTCTTTTCATTAGACAAGCAGCTAGAAGAAACAGAGGGGAAGGATTAATTTGGGGCAATCGTCAGGTGTCTATAGTTAAACCGTTTTTTAGAGTAAGCTCTTTTAAAGTAAAATCTGGGCCAGCAGTGCCACCTTGTTGAAAAAGGAGCAGAAGGTTTGGAGAAGGAAGGGTGTGATGGCTCTACTACATAGACTTCATGTTTAAAACTGGTGATAATAGCTCATGGCCAAGAAACTTTCCTGAGCCAGTGGGAATATGGGGTGGCTTTCTCTTCTGGTGCTTCCCCAGACTCTCCTTTTCAGCTCTGCCCCAGTGTTCCCTAAGTCCCTGGTGGGTGCTGTGTGAGTGACCAGGCCTGGCTTTTCTAGGCCGCATGTGTCCCAGGGCTCCTAGCCAAGAGAATTCCTCAGACTGTGGGCCATGGAATACTTACGGGCTCCTGACAGGAGGGATTTTTCCCTTCGTAATTCCATTGTCCTCTGCAGTTTTCCCTGGTAGTTTGGACTGGAAACTGTAAAGTTAAACTTTTTGGATTCATTACGGCCCCAAGTGGGAATATAAACCATATTGAACAAAATTTATTTAGCCATTAAAAAGTCACCCTCAAACTATAGTTAATTAGTTTACACTATGACATCACTTCTGGTGGGACCGGCCTGGAGTGCCGCGAGAAGAGCTGGCCCAGGTGAGGCTGGCCCCTGCCCTGGCGGCTTTCAGATAATGATGAGTTTAAATTTCCTCTTAGAGCTAAGTGAGAATAAAACTGGAGGCAATAAATAGTCCGGGCCAAAGCCATTAAAGGAAAAAGCTGGGAATTCTCCAGCTCTTGACTTAAATTGTTTGTTTATCAGCTGGCGTCTAGTCTGGAGTCAAGAGCTGGAGATTTCTATCTGGGACAGAACTTTGAAACTCTGGCCGGACACTTTCATTTTAACTCAAGGTAACCTGAGTTTATGGCTTTGGCTTTAAAGATTACTAATGATTTACTCATTTCCTTACCATTTAACCAGGGCGGACTTTTTCCCAGGAAGGGATCTGTGTTTATTTAGGGCCTTTGTCTGCGGAGGGATTAAAAGGAAGCCCACCAGCATTGTGAACTTGATGGTAATAAAAGGTCACCGAAACACACCGTAAAAACCTTCTGACCATGGAATTAATTAGACAGTGTAATTTTACAAAGCCCCACTCCGGCCGCGCCGTGGCTCCGCGGCCCAACCCCGCCCGGACCTTCTGGCCGCCTGCTTTCCAGAGATGGGACAAGGGCGAGCACGGCCCCACCGGCCTTGGGAACGGCCATTCCTGGCCACTGGACGGGGAGACGGGGACGAGGCTGCCCCGTGGGCCAGAGGTGTCGGGGCCACCAGGGGGCGTCCGATCGCAGCCCAAGCCAGGTCACCCGCCTGAAAGCCTCGGACCCTGGGCTTGGGAAAAGGCATCTGTGGGGCTGGGGGCGGAGGGGTGCCACGCGGAAGCGTGTCCTGAAGGCCGAGTCAAAGGGGCCTTTGGGAATGAGGAGGGGGCCACAGCGGGGCAGCAGCGGCCTCTTCCCGAGGGCGGCTGGTGCTTGTTCAGCCTAAAGAGCGAGTATCTCCCGGGGGAAAGCTTGCACCTTCCCTGCCTAGACGTGGGGGCTTTAGAGTGTCTGAACGTAACTCGGTGTAATACGGTGACCACGGCAGCAAGAGGTGGGAAAGGGCCCCCATGAGCTTCATGTCTCGTCAACGAAAAGAAGTGTCAGAGGCCAGGCTGGAGGGGAAAATGCAGGAAAGAGTGGAAACCCCGAAAATAGTGGGGTACCCCTTGCGGAAGCGGGGCCTGCTGGAGAAACCGCTCAGAACAGTCAAAAGCGGGAAGGCTCCGGGCATTCAGACAAGTTTAATCCTAAATTCTGGTCATTTAGCAGATGGTAGGAAGCGCCACCCATCCTGGACCACTGCCTTCTCCCAGAGGATTCTTAATGTTCAGAACCTGCTTAAGCACAGTATTTGTTTTCAAAGTACATACCTGACCTCCCCCCCTCCTCCCCCCCAAGGGCAAAGCTTTTTTTTCCCTCCTTTTTGGGATTACATTTTAAATAATTTTCATGGACTGTTTGGGGATCAGAGCTAAAATATAAAATCTGAGGCTTTAAAAAAGACCTAAAACTTAAAACAGGTTTCTTCTGTTTTTAAAATTCAAATTTTTTCTATGTAAAAGTGGCTAAGGCAGAAAGGAAGAGTGCCTTTTGGCCTTTGATATTAAACTTTTAAACTTGATCCAGTGGTCTGCCTCTTAGCTTTGTCTGCTCTGATCCAGCTACTTATTGAACATCAAAAAGCAGGGCTTGTTGGGTTTTAGATTGTGCCTCCCGCTTCTTGGTTTAACTGTTAGAATGCCTCACCAGGGCTTTTGTGAGAGACTAGGTGAACGTTTAAAACTATCAAATTTGATACACTCGGCTGGCTTTGTGATAACTGTGCCTGCTCTCTGTCAAAGTGATGGAGTCGGCCCAGGCCTGGACATTGGAACCCCGGACACTGGATGGGACACATGGGCTGATTCTGGGCTGAGGAGTTTGAACTTCATTCCTTGCCAAAAGGCAATATGGCTTGCTTGGAGGTAAAAATTAGGGGGAAAATAGACTGATCACATTGTAAAATAAAGTCCTGACCCATTAAGGTAGGCATAATTTAAGAACATAGAACTTGGGTTTTTGGCTTTCTCTGAGCATTAGGAAAGGGTACTAAGTGTGAATGAGTGGCCATGGGAATCCAGCATAGACAGAAGACAAAGGCAGAGAAAAGAAACCAGAGCCCTACCTAAATTATTTTTCTTTTCGAGCGGTGGAGAAGTTAACCAGGAAGACTAGAAAATGGAGATAAAAGTCACTTTTCTGTTTTTGGGAAATTATAAAGAGAAAATTTTAAGATAAAACATGAAATTCCTCATTATGTGGCTGTTTACATTTTTTCTGAGGTATCGTGTATATTGTCTTAAGATCTGCCTTTTAAAAGTTATTTAACTTGATTATTATAGCATGTATATGTCATGGCTATTTCATTCACTAGAATTTGTAGATTTACACAGTAAAAATCTAAAATTAGCTGGTGACGAAAAAGTGTTTTCAATAAATTATCATGCTTTCTTTTATTTCCCCTCCAATATTTTCTGCCCTTAAATTCTTCAGTTAGTAAATGGGTTCATAATGTAACCATTATCGTTACAATATTCATAGACTGGCCAGAATTTGGAATTTCTATAGATGAAAGTTTTTAAAGATTTGTAACACCTTTTTCTAATTAAACAGTTGTAAGGGATAGGAAAAGTGTACCCATTATAATATTCACCCATATCAAAAAGCATTTGACATTTTCTAACAAAGAATGTTTAATAAAGAAAAACAAGCCCTTGCTGTAGTTAGAATAGAATTATGTTGCCATCCTTGAATATGGACAGAGAGCAGCCAGTTTAACTGGGTGTAAAGTTGGCTGTCATCTGTGTAAATTGTTCTGAACATTGGTTATTCTGGTTGGAAAGCATGATCGCTACATTAGCTGTATGTTTTCTGGCTGTCATAAATCTTGTATCAAAAGGATAATAAAAATGACAAAAACAGTTTGAACTTCTCTTTTTAGTTAATCCAAAGGAAAAGTGAAGTTGTCAAAATGATCAATAAAACATTCTGAAGTGTAGTTTTAAAAAATTCATAATGAGGCAAGTAAGAAATATCCCAGCCGCATTTTTATCTGGTGTCAGTGTCTGAAATGAACTAAGGGCGTTCTTTCCAAACCCTTCATAAGTAAAACTTGATCTGGACGGTGGAGATGAGGAGTTAACTCGGTGACTGACGGGGGCTGCACAAAATCCTCATAGAGAAGGAGTTAAAAGAGATGAGGGTTAAAGAGCAACCCAAACGACAGGTTGACCTGGCCAAAATATTGTGCTGGATCAGGTTTTATCCGTGCAGGCGTCCTGACAGTGTTCTGGGGTTGTAGAGCAGCCAGCTTCCCACCAGTACACACACAGTGGGCATTCTGGGATTTTATCCTTGTGGTTCCAGTTTCTCAGAACTGTGGGCTTCCAAAGCGTTGTGTAGCAGCAATCATGGATTTGCTGAAACTTGCTAATACTTTAAATTGTAGCTTTCAAGGTTTTTTTTTTCCCTCTTTGAAAGAAAAAGGAGGGAAATGGTTATTAGAAGAAGGATGAGTGTCCCACAAGCTATCTGCTGCTCTTCTGTTTTTTTTTTTTTTTTACAGGATGTTTTGGAGGAAAGAGTCTAACAAACTGAATAGCAGCCAAGGAACAGGGAGAGAGAATGGAGGATATTTAAAGGGTGCAGGTCAGCGAGTTCCAAATATCATCTCGATACATTTTCAGAGTTTGAAGGAGAGGAAAACTCAGCAGGCTCTCCTACTGATTGCTCTGAGAATGAGGCTGCCATTAATAACAAGACACCAGAGTGAGACAAGTGCTGATTTTAGCCATTGTAATCTATAAGCTGGGGTACTCACTTTTTGATTTTTATTATTTTACCGTCTTGGTAACAGTGAGCTTGGAGGCCTAGTAAGGGATGGTGGTTTTTTGGGGGAGTCTCCTCACTGCCCTGGTCCACAGCTTTCTCCCTAGAAACGAGTGGAAAGAGAGGAGAATCTTGTTGGAAGTCTCCTCTAGCTCTAACATTCTGGGATTCTAGAAAGTATTTGGCATCTCAGTTTAAAATGAATGTCCAGAGGAATGTTCTTTTTACCAGACATCTCAGAAACCATTAGAATCCTTTGGAAAGTTAATGTAATATTAACAAATAACTAGACAGCTGAAGCATTCTTTTTTTTTTCTTTTTTTTTTTTCAAGCTTGAGTCTATTGAAAGAAAGAAAAATAAAACAAGGAAATTTGAAACAAGTGGGAGGAACCAGGTTTTAATAAAACTGAAACCTCTCAGCTCCCTTTAGACCTCCTATTAGGAGAGTCTTGAGTGGTTTGTGTCAGAAGGTATGAGAAAATAAGAGACCCAAGAGCAGCACCATCTCTAGTTCATTGACTTTATTTTTATCCCTGTTTTTCAGGAAGTTGTATTTATCCAGGGTACCAAAACCTTTACAAACTTTTTTTTAACAGTCTGTTTTTATAATGCCAATGAGACACTTTAGACTATATATTATTGGGTTTTAAAGTTCTTCTTGTTATATTAATAGCATTGAGCCTCCAGAATTTCATTTGTGCAAATATATTTAAGTAATGAAAACTGCAGTGAAGCCCCAGTGCCACAAACCTGGCTTCCCTTCTTGCTTGTTTATTACAATAAATTTGATTCTTTGGCACATTGTTCCTGCTGGCATGGCTCCTGTACCATACCTTTGAAGGTGTGGTGGTGATTCAGGAAGGTAGACTGATGATATTTTAACTTTTTTTATTCTTAAAAATATAAATTTTACTTGAGTTATTACAAAAATCCTGTTTGATAAAAGGCCCTTTGAAATGGGCTAGAACTGTCTTTCTTTTTCTCTCTTAAAAATTGTCTTTGTGAATTGATAGAGAATTAAAAATTCTCTTAAAAAAGTTTCTTTTTGGTAATTCAGAATAAAATTCATTCATCACATATGCTTTTTTAAAGTGACACTAAAGATGATTATGTTTAATTAGGAAAAATGTCTGGATTAAATTATGGAATGTGACTTTTTAAAAAGAAATTTTTACTTTTATCTCGAACTGAAGTACCAAAGGCATTGCAGATGTACATGTATGTAATAGAATAGAACAAGAATGTTGTATGTGGCCCGTACAGCTTGCTTTTAATCATGATTCAAGATCAACTTATAGCTTTCAAAGCTGGTTTGCTTTTCTGGCTTACAACATAGGGCAAAACCAGAAATCTACAGCACTTTGCAAATTTTGAAAAGATAGCGTTGATTGAATGGGTTAATGTTTGAAGAAACAGAACTCAGAAAAGAGAATTCAGGATCATTCCCTGAGTAATTTTCTAGATTAGCAGCATAAGCAGTCTGAGTTCCTGTTATCCACTATAGTAGTTTTACAGGAAGGGATGAGAGAGGCCCTTCTTCCCTAATATATTGGCTTATGCAAAAAGGCCTCATAATGTGTTTTATCTATGTACATGATATGCTCTTTTTATATGTATGGATACATATACACACCTATGTGGGTATACCTTCTATATGTGTGTGTGTGTGTGTATATAAAAATATATATATGTTTGCCATTTACAGCTCAGAGTACTAGGTAACAGCCAATTAACCAGTACTTAGCTTTGCTCAGAAGGTAGATATTTTCTTGATTTTAATTTGATCTTCTTTCCCCAAAAGGCCTTACTGTATGCAAAATAAAAAATTAACAAAAAATCTTGTCATTGGCTACTTGTAGATGTGAGAAGAGACTAGAATGTAGGTGATGTAGGATCCCTGATATCTAGGATACCGGCAACACTTTTTGCATCTTTTCTTCTGTTAAGTGTCTTGACTCTGTACTCTTAGTATGAGAAACTTCCAGGGAAACAAAGCTTATAGTGGGATTGAAAAAATGATTAAAAGAGATATGATTGAAAATCAGGGTTTAGTCAACTCTAATTTTCTCCTTTTCCTCTTCAAATAGGATTAGAAGGGACCTCTGGGGGGCTGTCATATCATGGCAGCACAAATAAGGCAGCTCCTTCTATCTAAGAATTTAGGAGAATTTCTAGGTAGGGAATAAAACATTTTTTGTTTATCTGTTGAGGTGATTTTTTTTTATCTGTTGAGGTGATTTTTATTGATTCAATAACAAAATGAAGAAACATCCTCTACATTTGAGGCCTGTCCTAGATAGTGAGCATGGTCCAATTTTCAAAGAGTCAATAAGGATTTTGCTTAAAAAGGAAGATGGATTCTTTTGTGAGCACATAACTTGTAAAAATGCAAATTACTTTGTGTTTTCTGATGGAGAAATGGGAATATTATTGTAAAGAAGGCAAGAAGAATTGGACATTTCATAATTGTGAGGGATAATCTTGGGAAGTTTTGTGTGTTTTTTCTAGGTTTTTTGATTAAGTGGAAGAATTAATGACCAGTGATTTGGCAGCCTGGAATGTATTATGACCATTGATTTCTTCATTTTGGTTATCGGCCCCATTTTATTTACTATAATTAAACATTTGTACAAATTTGAAGAACACTCTTCTTACAGAGGTTTTACAATTGCTTATGCAAAAGACCTCAACACACATGTGTTTTTATGTATACACAATGTATTATAACATAATTCACACATATGATATAATAATATTGTATGTGATATAATAATATATATGTATACATATAAAGTGCTTACTATGTGCTGGAATCTGGGAATGCAAATACAAATAAAAATGACAATTCTTGTCTTCAAGGAGCTTACATTCTTTTTTTTTTTTTTAATAATTTTTTTATTGAAAGTTTCTTTAAAAGTCACCATAGTTTTCCTGGCATCCCTCTCCTAGAAAGCTTTTCTGTATAAAAAAATAGCATTTTTAAAACTCCCCCCCAAAAAAGGAAGACAAAAAGGAAAAAATTAGTAGCAAAAAAGTCTGAAAATATATTCAATGTACAATACTTATGGACCTAACACCTCTATAAAGTGATGGGAACAGATGTGTCTTTTCATTGGTCTGCCTTTGAATTACACAGTTGTTAGTTGTTTATATATCTTTGATACCAAACCTTTATTAGAGAAATTTGATAAAGATTTTTTTTCTTATCATTTCCTTTTTCATTCTCAGTGCCTTAATTTTCTTTCTATAGAAAATTTTCAGTTTCCTATAATCACTTATCTATTTTAGCCTTAATATCCCCTGTTTAAGAATATATGGGGGGCAGCTGGGTAGCTCAGTGGAGTGAGAGTCAGGCCTAGAGACAGGAGGTCCTAGGTTCAAACCCGGCCTCAGCCACTTCCCAGCTGTGTGACCCTGGGCAAGTTACTTGACCCCCATTGCCCACCCTTACCACTCTTCCACCTATGAGACAATACACCGAAAGTACAAGGGTTTAAAAAAAATTATTAAAAAAAAAATAGAATATATGTCCCATCACAGCTGTGAAAGATTTATGGTCTGCTTTCCTTAATGATTTTTTATAAGTAAGAACTTTACTATTAAGGTGATAAGTCCATTTAGAATTCATTATGGGAGCTTCTGCTCCAATGAGGGAAGAGAGCCCATAAGAGGAAGCTAAAAATAGGTCAAGAGAGGGGTGAGGACCCACAAAAATCAAAAGTCCGGAGAGTTATAATTAGAATTGAGAGAGGAGTGAGTCTGGCTGGCTTAGACATGTCATGAAATGCAGGTTATAGTGAGGAACTTACCAGTCAGAGAAGGGCTCTGCAAGGGTAGACAGCTACTGAAATAAGAACATAACAAGAATTAAGAAAGATTATTTTATTTTATTTTATTTTATTTTATTTTATTTTATTTTATTTTATTTTATTTTATTTTAAACTCTTACCTTCCATCTTAGAATCAATACTATGCATTAGTTCCAAGGCAGAAGAGCAAATAAGGACTAGGCAATGAGGTTTATGTGACTTGCCTGTTAGGAAGTGTCCAAGGTCAGATTTGAAATCGGCACCTCCCATCTCCAGGTCTGTTTCTCTTCCACTGGGCTAGTTAGTTTGCCTCCAAAAAAAAAAATTTAATTTTCAAATAATATTTTCGGTTTGTTTCATTTTGTACTGCTCTAATTTGGTCAGTGGTGAGCAGGGTCATGTGGAAATTTTTTAAAAGAAACAGTTTAGTAATTAGCTATTTTATTAACTTTCACATTTCCGTTCCAACTTCTGCTACATTAATTTTGTCTGTGCAGAAGCAGATAATAGTTATTGGAGTTTTTTGACTAGGGGAGTGAAATTGTTAAGCCTATGCATTTAGAAAATAATTTGACAGTTGTGATGGGAAGAATATGTTGAAATGGGAAGAGATTTGGGTCAGGGATGGAGCAATTAAAAGCCTATTACTGTAGTCCTAGTGAGAAGTAGGTGATGAGGTCCTGAACTATGCTGATGGCTCAGCAAAAGGAAATAAGGAGTTGTATCCAAGGGAGAAGGCAAAGGAACAAGCATTTATTAAGTACCTGTTCTGTGCCAGGTATTGTGCAACACACTTTACAAATATTATTTCCTTGGATCCTTTCAACAACCTTGTGAGCTAGGTGCTGTTATCATTATTTTATAGTTGAGGAAACTGAGGCAGTTAGGTTAAGTGACTTTTTCAAAGTCAAAAAGGTAGTAGGTAGGTAGATGCAGAGAAAGTCTAGAGTCAGGAGGACAGCCTGGAGAGGAATGAAGATAGGGCTAACTTGAATGGCTTCCTTAGAATGGAAGTTCTGGAAGGAACCAGAAAGTCCTTCCAGTTTGAAAAGTCTAGGAGTGGATTAAGTTTCCAGGGTGAAGGGATGTCTGTTGCATCGTAGAGAAAATTTGAGTCAGAAGTCTGGCCTGGAGATGAAATTAATAACCCCTGAGTGAAGAAATTAAAAAAAAAACATTTATTAGACTCTTTCTGTAGGTCAAGCACTGCACCAAACATTGATTATATAGATAAAAAAGCAAAGATAATCTGTGCCCTCAAAGAGCTCACATAATAAACGTGGAAGCAATATGGAAATAACAAGTATTGCTAGGTCCCCATTGGTACAATTATGACTCCCCTGAAGTGCTGGCCTGTATGTAAATCTGCACTATTTGAAATTGTAGTGTAAAATCTGGTAATTGGTTCCAGACCAATGGAAATAGGCAGTGTGAATTTGAATAAGAGTTTCATTATTGACACTAATCAGAAAATTGCTGTATAGACAAGATATATGCAATATAAATGGAAAGCAATCTCAGAAGGAAGAGAGATGGAGAAAGGCCTTCAGCAGAAGATGGGATTTGAGCTTACTTTTGAAGGAAGCCAGGGAAACTTAGAGGCAGAGGTGAGGTGGAAAAGCATTTCAGGAATGTTGTGGTTCAGTCTTTTTGTGTCAGAAGTGGTCCCATTTGGGGTTTTCTTGGCAGAGATACTGGAGTGGTTTTCTACTTCCTTCTCCAGCTCATTTTACACATGAGGAAACTGAGGTCATTAGGGTTAGGTGATATGCTCTGGGTCACTGAGCTAGTAAGTGTGTGAGGCCATATTTGAACTCAGGAAGATGAGTCTTGCTGACTCCAGATAGGCACTCTATACACTGTGCCACCAGCTGCTTATTTCAGGCCTCAAGAACAGTCAGTGTAAAGGCACAAAAGTGAGGAAAGGAACAGTGTATACAAGGATAGCAGGCAGGCCATTGTAGCTGGGTTGTGGAATGCAAGGAAGGAAACCTAAGAGGTAGGAAGGGCTCTGAATGCCAAATGGAGGACTTGATATTTGATCCTGCAAGTATCAGAGGCCATTGGAGGGGATCAAGTCTAGAGGGATAGTCTAGGGAGACCTGCCTGAGGGGACCTGACATAAGGAGAACAAGAGTAGTTATTACAGTCCTCCAAGAGGATGAGAGAATGGCCTAAACTTGGGTGGTGGCTGTGTGAGTAGAGAGAAGGGGACAGACATGTGAGATGTGAAGGGAGAAAGGGTAGGATGTGACACAGATTGGTTATGTGGAGAATGAAAGAGGCCAAGCAGTATCAGGGTACTGTGGACTGTATGAAGAGAGAAGAGACACCGCGGAAGATCAGCCATGTTGAGGAGAGAGGGAATCAGTTAGGGAAAAGTAGATAACAGTGAAGGCCTAAGGGGAACCTTAAAGGCAGCATGGTTTTGTGAGTTCTTCCATTTCCCTTCCAGTCCATGTGAGTAGGAACAAAGGAAGCAGATAATGGCAGTAATCCAGAGGTGGGATTTTGCAAAGTGCCCTGGGCAACAGGACAAAGAAACAAGCCATTTGAGACTATAGGATTGTGTAGAGTTGAACTGATTTGCGAAGGCATCAAGAAATGGGAAGGGAGTAAGTAGAGCTTCAGCAGAGTGGGGGGTGATGATTTAGGAGAGGACTGAGAGAAGGAGGGATTTAAGATTAGGTGAGGATGAAGCATGCAGTGTAGGGGGAATCTGGCATAGGGAGAAATGGAACAAGAAAGATATCATGGGAAGAAAGGAAATTCAGAGTTTTGATGGAAATAAAACACTTATGGATAATGGGAAGATCAAGGTTGTGACAATCACGTCCCTTTGACTAAGGGTAAGTAAGTGTTTGAACTGGGCTTTGAACTTTAATAAGAAGGAAGAGAGAATGGTTTGGGAGTGGCAGATAACAGCTACCAGAATCTTCATTGAACAGTAAATTTGGATTACAAGAACCTTAAAGGAGGAGAGATCATTAAGCGATGACAATAAAGAGCTTTGAGTTGAATCAGGAAATTAGGGAAGGGACAGTTGAGGTTGATATGATCAATTTGTTTTCAGCTTTTGGGTTCAGCCTTTCAGGGATAGGGAAAATAAGAGGTGCTGGGAATATGCTAAATGGGGGTATGAGTCCAGGTAGAGTAATGGTGAATTCATCTTGTATCACTGTCTCTCTCTTTATCCTATTTAGAATAGTCTTCCATTAAAGCCTGACCATTATCAAAACTGATTCCATCAAATATAAAGTCTTAACAGGTCCTGCCATACTGGAAAGGCTTCTAGCATAGGTAGAATTCATGCTTTGTCATGTGAATCTTTTCATGGTAGCGAGTGCTGAAGAACATTTACTAAGTCCTTAAAGAGTTGGGATATGTATCAGTGGAGGGGGAGGATCCTGACCAAGAAAAACAGCAATTTTTAAATGATCGAACTGTGTAGAGCATTAAGGACAGGAGTCAAGAGTTTACTTCTTTACTTTTTTCTAAAAAATAAAGCCTGATTATTTTGGCATATTTTCCCCTTAAATTGTATTATTGCTTATACTTAGTTTCACCATGTTTTTAAATTTTTTAGTTCAGATTTTTCAAAATGATAATTTAATAAGAATTCAAAATATGGGCTTCCGGGTTAAGATGGCGGCAGAGTAAGAAGCAGCTCTTAACCTCTCCTGACCGAAACATACAAAACTCCTCAAGGGGACATAAAAACAAGTCCAGACGAACGGAGGAACCCCACAACAGGGCACAGCGTGGAAGGTACGTGGAATCGAGACATTTCCAGGCTAAAAAGGGCTCTCACTCACTCAATCGCGAGCTGAGCAACCGCCCCACCCCCACCCCCTCCACACTCACCTGTAGCTCCGAACCCAGCTAAAAAGAAATAGAGCAAGTTTGGGGCACCCATCGAGTCATC
>NC_058134.1:18199397-18220110 GCF_016433145.1 Gracilinanus agilis | reverse complement strand
TTTGGAAATTGGTCTTGATCAAGGACACATGACAAAACTAGTGGAAATGCGCACCAGCCATGGGTGGAGGGGGGGCGGGGGGGGGGGGTTGAAGGGGAAAGGAGGAGCATGAATCATGTAACCATGTTAAAAATGAATATTAATAAATGTAAAAAAAAAAAAGAATACAGAATAAGTTAATGGTAAAAAAAAAAAAAAGAATTCAAAATATATTTTAGAATGAAAATTCTTTCTATTCTAAGGACTTTTCTGCTTATTTACTGTTGCCATTCTGTAAACAAATTTTATTTCCACTTCTAAGACAGGCGAGGTAGGGCATTTTAATCAGTTTTTTGCTTTGGAGGAAAACATAAACTGGGGGAAAAAAATCATTTCACAGATATGCTTGCCATGCCTCAGGAAGGCTGCCATCTTGATCCTAAAGCCCAACTGAAAGGCCATATTCCACATTGCTCTGCCTTTTGGGAACCAGCCTCTATCTTCTACATTAGTATATAGCACTTTATTTTTACCTTACTGATGTACTTATATATTAGAATAGGTTTCTGTATCTTATTTCCTAAGTAGACAAATATTTAAGAAAAAGCCTTTTACTTACATTTTATCTTAACACATTTACTAAGTATAGAGTATATATTTAGTAAACTTGTTGAATTGAATTAACTAAAATATGGAATGAATTGCAGGCTTTATTGGTGAAAGGAAAAAACAATTGGCCTTGATGGTAGTAAATGGAGAGCATGTGCCGTGGTATTAAAATCGGTATATGCTAGGAATCTGATAGTGAGGTGCTCAGAGCGCTTGAATGTACTAAACTGACCGTTCTCACATGAAGTGAAATCTATGAGATGGACTTCACAACTGGGATCCAATGAATTGAGATGCTCGTAGTTATAGTGTTATGGGCATTTTTGAACAGTGTCCATTTTCTATATCTTGCTTATCCTTCAAGATGTGGACTTTTCTGTGTTTACGTGCTGGGTTAGTGACTGAGCTGATGTGGCAGTGATGAAGCTGGTTTGGGAAAGAAGCCTTCTGTTTCCTGTCTTTCTTGGTATTTGTGAGGCCCCAGTCTCCTAAGACTCTTACATCACAACTAAGCCTGGGTAATTTTTGTGTTAGGGAAGAGGGGAAAAGATAGTATTGAAACAATTCCTGTTCAGGTCTGCAGAGTGCTGATTGCATTTTTCTTTCAGTGGTGTTAGGTTTATGACCCTTGTTGGGAATGTCCTATTCACTGTTTGGAGCTCTTCATCTCTCTCCTTTCTTTTGGAGCTAGCTGATGGAGATATTCTCTAGTGGATTTGCTTTGTGTGATAAATGGCTATACTCAGAGTGTGCTGGGTAGAAGTTTGATCCTAGGAGATACTGATTTTGTTTTTCTGTTTCCTTTACAGTAAATGACTTACAATAGAGAACACTCTAGGAGTGACTAAAGCACACTAGCAGATTAATGGTTCTTGTACCCTGAATGATTCTTACTTATATTTCCAGTTTATATTCGAGTAGAAATCCTACTTTCTAATTAATTGTTCCCCCTTTCAGAGAATATCCAGAATCTTTGTAATGTTGGTGAACAACATCTTTCTTTTGTAAAAGAGTAGAACTAGATTTTGTGTTCAGTTGGAAGATTCAGGAAAGGAACTAGACAGCTTGATCCTCAAGTAGTATATATATTATATATGTATTTTAGATTAAGTCTAATTAATTAAGAATATTTTCCAATGATTACATGATGCATGTTCTTTCCTTCCCCTCCTCCCACTCCCCTCCTGTAGCCAATGCACAATTCCACTGGGTTTTACATGTGTCATTGATCAAGACCTATTTCCATATTATTAATGTTTGCACTACAGTGATCATTTAGAGTCTGTGACCCCAATCATATCCCCATTGAACCATGTGATCAAGCAAATGTTTTTCTTCTGCATTTCTGCTCCCACAGTTCTTTCTCTGAATGTGGAGACATTCTTTCTCCTAAGTTCCTCTGGATTGTCCTGGATCCTTGCATTGTTACTAGTAGCAAAGTCAGTTACATTTGATTGTGCTACAATGTATCAGTCTGTGTACAATGTTCTCCTGGTTCTGCTCCTTTTACTCTGCATCAGTTCCTGGAGGTCTTTCCAGTTCACATGGAATTCCTCCAGTTCATTATAAGGAGTATATTTTAAATCACTCAATTGGAGGACATTTCCCCTTAGTTTGAGCTTAAGAGCAAAACAAAACAAAATCATGGAGGGATTATAGTCCATCAGTAAGAATCTGTTAAATGCCTACCACATACCAGGGCACTGGACTTAAGGTACAAAGAAAGACAAAAAACAGCCCCTGTCCTCAAGGTACTTCCAGTCTTACAAAGCTTAACATGAGAGAGACAACATGCAATCAGTTATAGAAGCAAGCTATAGACAAGATAAATAGGAAAGGTTCAGGAGGGATTGGGGAAGTTTCCTCTAGAGGGTAGGACTTTCTTTGAGACTTGATGGAAACCAGAGAATCCAGGAGGGAGAGAGCTCAGTGAAAATGATCGACCCCAGACAGGAGCAGCCATGAGAAAACTCTACAGACTGAGAACAACCTTGACCACCTGAGGCCTTCCATGGCACTTTGTGTCCTGTCACTATGGAGTGGTGCTGTCTGTGGGACCAACAGGGTTTCTAGACTCCAATACTATCTGTGGACTTGGGGTCCCTCCCTCCCTCCCTTCTCATAGCAAATTTGATGAGAGAGGAACTAAAGTCCCTTGCTATGAAATGTTTATCAAGCATCTGATTTAGTGAAGGAACCAAGTAGCTGTCCAGCACATCTGGATAAACAACCAGGCCTGAAAAAGAGGTCCTTTAGGTAAGTATGTGTAAAGAGATTTATCCCATTGAAATGTCAGCTCTTTAGCTTTTAAAGCTCTGTACATCCATGCCCCAATCCCTTGCCTCCCTGGACCTGCTTGCCCCTCTAGAGCTCCACAAACCAACCAAACTAGGCCCCTCTGTTCCTCACTCATATAACACTGTGCCTCCAGTCCCTACCTTTGGGCTTGCTCCGCCCAGTGACACGCTTAGGCACCATGGTGCCTGGTCCATAGTAGGCCTTCTTTGATGTTCTTCAGACATGGCTTCATTTCCTTTTTCCAAGACTTGTCCAGGCCATGCCCTCTGCCTGAGATGCACTCCTTTCTTTAAAGCTCAGCCCCTTCCTGGAGCCTTTCCTGATCTCCTCTAACTGATCATGTTGGGAGCCTCAGTGACCTCATGTTTATTTTTCATGCATATGTTTTGTATGTTCTTTGGGAGTCCACATTCCTTTCCTTCAGCATAGCTCTCCCAAGGTTTATCCCTTGAGGCCAGGGACCATCTTATTTCTCTCTGTACCCCAGTGCCTGCCCCATACTAGGAGTTTCATAAGCATGATAATCAGTTTACACAGTCTGGCCCTTCTGTGCTCTGGCCACCCTTCTCACCTTCTCCACATTGCCCTAGCCTTGTAGGCAGTTGGAAACCATCAAGGCAAGGTCCAGTCTTGGGATATGGCCAAAGCACTGCACTCTCCTGAGCTGTCCCAGCTGTAGGGCATGAGATCTAGTAGCTGAAGGATCTTTTTGCATGGGAGACACAGGGCAGAGATTGCTCAGGGAAGACCTTGAAATTCCTGCAGACTGACTCGATTTTGATGGGTCACTTATGGAGTGTACTGTCCTGTCTGCTCCTTTCTCTTCCTTTTCCCACCTTCCTTCCCATCATATGTTCTGACTTTTTCTTCCATTCTATGTGTTATCTCTACCTGCCCTTCTTTCTCCTCTGGATGGAATGCTGAATCACAACTTCCTTTTTCTGTGCCTATTGGTCCTGAAAACAACAGAGTAGAATGTGAGGAATTGATAGAGTTCATGTGGGATTGTACCTTGACATTTATGTGCCCCCCTAAAATTCCTTAGAGTTGGGTATTCCAAGAGTTTTCTTGGGAAAAATACCAGAAATCATGGATGTTAATGGAGTATACAGTGGGAGGGTAAATTCTGTATAATCTTTCAGCTTGCTCTCTTGCCTTTTCTCCTTAATTTTTTCCTTCTCTGGCCTTTGCTTTCTTGTTTTTCCATTCTCTTATTTTCTTATACAGTTTTCTTCTCTCTTTTTGAACTTTTCATTCCAGCAATAAGGAAACATGATGATGATGATTGCAAGTGATTGTTGGAAAAAGGGACAGCACAAAAAGCAGACATTAAATTTTTTTTTAAACCCTTACTTTCCATCTTAGAATTAATGCTGCATATTGGTTCCAAGGCAGAAGAGTGGTAAGGGCTAGGCAATGAGGTCACACATCTGGGAAGTGTCTGAGGACCTCCTGTTTCTAGGCCTGGCTCTCAATCCACTGAGCCACCCAGCTGTCCCCTGGATATTCATTTTAAAACATACTTTTTTCTATTTCATTTCTCTTTCAGTGCCATTCTTTCCTTATGTTGATATTTAGTCTTTTGGGATAGAGAGTATACCTTGTAGAATCATGATTTCTTTAGTGTCTTGCATAGTTCAACTCTTTGAAAAGATATAACATTTAATTTAATCAGTGTGGTCCTTCCTGCCCAGATGGAAACTCTTCTGTGCCTTAGGAGATGTTTTATATGAGTTGCCTTGGCTGAAAAATTCATCACTTTTTGGCCAACCTAGTACCAAGCCTCAATGAAGTATCAGAGACTTTGAATTCTACATACAGCCTGCCCTGGGCCCATGCTCATAGTCTTTCCAGCTGTGCAGAAGACTTTGCCCTGCTGGCATGATCTTTTAGAATCTGCCATTGCTTCTAGGCTGGACGTGGGAATAGGAAGCCAGAGCGAACTTGTGTTGTTATAGTCAGGCAACAAAGTAGGATTTTAAGTCCTTTTAATTGTAAAAATGAAAATTATCTTGCTTTAGTATAAATCTTTTAAAAAATATTTCTTTCTGTATCATCTTCAAGGGAAATTTGGTCAGTTACTAAGAAAGTATCTGGCCAAAAGGATGCAAGTGACAAACTCTTGATTGTAGATTTAAAAAAATCAAGTTTAAAAATTTGAAATTTGAAATATATATATGTATATATAGATGTATTTTTTCCTCTCCTTTCTTCCTTCCTCCCTTGCCCCTGGAAAAAAAGAAAGAAAAATGAAACCACTCCTAACAAATAAGTGTAGGGAAGCCAAACATTCCCAAATTGGCCATATCCAAAAATAGATTCCTCAGTTTGTATCCGAGTTTATGACTTTTCTGCCAGGAGGTCAGTGACATATTTCCACCTTAGGCTTCTGAAAACTAGGTCAAGTCAAGTCAACCTAGGTTTATTAAAAGCTTGTTTTGGTTAGGTATTGTGCCTGGAAATACAAATATAAACAAAAACAGAAGCAGCCCTTGCCCTAAAGGAACTTACATTCTAGTGGGTAGGAAACACATAAAAAGGAGCTCAAAATTGTGGTGGTGGGCAGGGAGCTCCCCCAGGGGGTCAAGGAGAAGTCTGGAGAGCCAGGAGTGGAGCCAAAAGAGGGACCCTGGCATGGTTTTCCCCACCTGGAGGTTCTGGAGGAAGGAGTGAGAGGGATGGCCAAGCTGTAGGGGTGGAGGCATCGCCCAGGGTGACAAGCCCATCCTACTAGGAAATGGTAGTCAGATCTCAAGCCCAAATCCTTCAGAATGTAAGAGTAGGGTTCTTTGTACCATGCTGTGAGCCAGGCTCACATGGTGGACACCTGTTTTTCTTTATAGAGTGGGCAAAGTTGTCCTTCAGAGAAAAGGCAGGAGGGCTTTTTAAATATTTCATATTTCAGGTAAGATAGAAAGATAGAACTATATTTATAATCATCAAATTTCAGTCACTTACCATGCTCTGTATATAAACTGGCACCTTACTACGCTACTATTCTGCAGGTCTTTTTTTTTTAATATGAAAAACATTATTTAATTAATTTAGAATATTTTCCCATGCTTCCATGATTCATGTTCTTTCCCTCCCTTCCTCCCACCCCCCTCTCGTAGCCAATGAGCAATTCCACTGTGTTTTACATGTCATTGATCAAGACCTATTTCCCTATTATTAATATTTGCATTGGGGTGATTGTTTAGAGTCTACATCCCCAGTCCTATCCTCGTCGAAACATGTGATCAAACAGTTGTTTTTCTTCTGTTTTTCTGCTCCCACAGTTCTTTCTGTGGGTGTGGAGAGTTTCTTTCTCCTGAGTCCCTCAGAGCTGTCCTGGATCATTGCTAGTGGAGAAGTCCGTTACATTCGATGGTGCTACAATGTATCAGTCTCTGCACAACGTTCTCCTGGTTCTGCTCCTTTCACGCTGCAGGTCTTTTTTAGGATGGGAGAGGCAGCCTTGTGGCAGTAGAATTGGGTGCACGACTTGCAGGCTCAAGAAGGACTCCTAGCTGGGCTACCTGGTAGTTAGTTGTATGACTCAGTCCTGTCCCCAACTGCTCTGAGGCTTCATTTTTTCTTATCCGCCAAATAGAGGTATTGAGGCTTATACCATCCACTTACCCGCTTAGGTAAGGAAAGTGGCTTCCCAAGCCTGGAGAAATGCAAGTTTTTATTCACTAACTTTCCTCTTGGATGGTATTCTCATCTGGGATTTTTCTTTTTAACAGAGTATTATGGAAAACTGTCTATGAAGTTATTATGGAAGTACAAGTGAAGGTTTCTAAATGGAATCTGCTTTTATTGAAAATGTCTTGATTGGTTTTACTTCAGAAACCAGGCGTGGTAGACTTAGAAGGCTTGGTATTGCCAGAGGAACCTTTGTATTATCTTTTTTCTTGGGAACCCAACTCTAAGGGAACATTCATCCAGGAAGCTCTCTATCACCAGAACTGAAAGGACAGCTGTCTCTACATGGAGATTCCTCAGATCAGAACTTTTACAGTGATATGATCATTACAGAGTTTTTGCCCACTGCTCTGATTGCCCAATATAGAGGAAGATCCCATTTGGAGAGCAGACCTCGATATTGATTAGAAGAAAAGCCAGTCAGGGAGAGGAAAGTGGCCTGTTAATTTGCTTCTCTGATTTAATGAAACCTTTTAAACTTGACCCAGAGAAATGACCCTAGGGAGATAAAACATTCTCTTGTCATTATTTTAATATAAAGAGGTTTTCCTGAATGTTTTTAGTCATGGTTCTTGTCAGTTTATACTTAGTATTGGATTTAGTGAACTGTAGACAAGATTAGAGAGAATTATATACAGTTTTCTATACTGGGTTAGTTCTATGCCGGGTTAGTTTTGGGGGGATTGGGGTCTTATAGGAAAGGAATTTTGGGTTTTGGTCCTCTTTGCATATCTGTAATAAAAAGGAGGAGAAGCATTTTCTCAGTTTTTCTCCAGCCAAGTTGGCTATATTGTTTTTTGAGGTTTTTTTGGCTATATTGTTTTTAAATAAGATGTTGTATAATAGCATTTTAGTGTTCTTTGATACTGCATCAAAAATAGAAAATGTCATCTTTTTAGATTTGGTGCATCTAAAGCAGTGGTTCCCAAACTTTTTTGGCCTCCCGCCCCCTTTTCAGAAAAAATATTACTTAGCCCCCTGGAAATTATGAAACTATTTATTGATCTCAGAATAGAATGTAATACCAAAAAAGTGTGGCCATCACTGCCTCTCTAGATTGCTGCAGCACCCACCAGAGGGCAGTGGCACCCACTTTGGGAATCACTGGTCTAAAGCCTTAATACCATAGAAATAAATGGGGAACTTTAGTTCTATTTAGAAGCAAAATTATGGATGGGTAAATGTGTTAAATGGGTAAAAAAAATAACTATATATAGCTCTAGTCCTTTCTAGATATATTTTGATATTCTATATTTTGTGTAATTACTATGAGGTCCTCTTTTATTCAGTTCTTTATTGTCCTGCTCCCTCTCGTTCCTCTTACACATTCTTTTTGTGAGACTCTTTACAAGTACTTTTAGCCTATAAATGCTTTAGATTTGGTCCAATCATTGTGTTAAGCAAATAGTTTCTTTCAATTTCATAATCTATAGTATATTATTTTTCATGTATTAAAATTGTGAGTGAAGATTTTTAAGGGAGGATATGGATAAAAATTTCATTGGACAAAAGGATATCATTGGATTCTGATTTGTATTGTTAGAGGGACACCTTCAGTAATGAGATCAGAGATCCATTGGAGCAAGTCAAAAGTCCTAAGATTCCTGAGCCAGGAATTCATTCTGGAGAATGAGGTTCAGATAGTAATGTGACAAACCACAGATTAAAACAGCAGTCTGAAGCTAAGTTGTCTTTGGTATTTATATCATATATGATTCATAAAATAGACCTTTACTTTTGCTCTTTTCTCTCCAAACTGGTATACCTGGACTGTGGAGGCTGCTGGTTTAAAAAGTGTAATTACTTGTATGCTCATCTGTCTCTTGGGCATTTTAACTAGCTTCAGGGACAAATTTTACATCAGAATGGGGAGGGAAAATGTCATTGATGGCTCTTCATTTGTTTCATGAGTTGATATGATATCCAGGGACATTCAGTTCTGCAAACAGTGATTTTATGCTAGGCACTGGATACTAAGTTGGAAAATAATTCAGGCCCTGCCTTCAAGGACCTTGCTATCTAATAGAGGAGAAAAGGTCTATACAAGTACCCAGGAAGCAAATTATAAAGTGGGGAGAGAAAGATGTAAAAAGAGCTTTTGAACCAGGTCAGTTATTTTGTAAGGCTGTTAGATTTTTTTTTTTAGTTACATGTAAAAGCAATTTTTGACAATTGTTTTCTGACATTTTAGGATTCAGTTTTTTTCCCTTACTATCTGCCCCCCCCCCCCACCTATGGTAAATAGTCTGATATTGGTTATGCCAGTACTTGTAAGGCCACTAGAAATACATGATGGACCAAACATCTTTGAATGTTTATAGCCTGAGTAATATTCTAATTGCTAGTTGACTAAAATGAATTTTATGTTGTTCAAAGAGAGATCATCTTCCCTGAGCAAAAACATCACATTCTTCCTTTAATTCGGACCAGAGCTTTTGATGAGCTCCCAAACTGACCAGAATGCTGCACTTCCTTGGCTTTCAGTGGTAAAATGAGCAGCTTGAGCTTCCTTAATGTCTCTGTTTCCCTCACTGTGGCTTGTTAGAGTGGATTTTCTCTTCTGTTGTTATGCTTTTGAAACTCGTCATTTTCGTAGTAAAATCATCTTAGGGGAGTGTAGGGAAACTGCTGCTTTAAGACCTTATTGTGTTTGATGAGAAGGTTTTCTTTTTTAATTAATTTCCCTCCAAGCTCTTTGTGGAGAACAGTAGCCCACTGCAGAGAGGTTATAGTCCCGTGGACTTGGGCTGTTCTGCCTTAATGATACAAGGGAATAGTCAGGCAAGAATAAATGAGGTACTTTTGGTGAGCAAAAAATGTGAACTGACTGTCAGTGTGAGATTGGTTCTCGGAGCAGTTAGCCAGCAGTAATAGGGCACACTTGAGTAATTGAATTTGCATAACAAGGCTTGCTGAAGGGGTCTGACAGGCATAGAGATTTGTCTAGCTGGAGAGCTCCAGATGGACGTGACCACACAGCAGCTGGGCGGCACGTTGCTCAGCATGGACAGCAATGCCCAGACTGGCAGCTGGACCCTGGCGACTGCAGGGCCGGGGCAGGCCAGCTGGTGGCTTCTGACAGCCAGTGGCCCTGTTAGAGAGTCTTTTCATAATGGCCTGTCAGGGTACTGGACCTATAGGGACCGACAGGAGGATGTAACAAGTCACCAGTGAGGGTTGTTAAGCTTAAGAAATCCGCCCCTGTGAGGAAGAAGCGGCTGCCACAGCTCTGCTGAGACCGACTGACCCTTCTCAGGATAATTCTATTCATGTGCAAGGAAGAGACCAATCTGTTTGGTTTGCTTGGTCCAGAGCCTGGTCGTTCTGGACTACATAGTACTTTTTAAACCTGGAAACCAAATTCAGTAGGCTGGACGGGCTGCCTGATGGAGAAGAGACCACTATTTTTTTCTATGCATTTTTGTTTCTTTAGAACAGTACATTTGTTTTTTGGGATGCTGGTGATTTAGAAAACAAGTATGTTCTATGTCCTTTGGTTACTGCAAAAATGATTTGTTCATGGAAACATCTGTAGAGAGAAATAAGGGAAAAGCATTGAGTCAGTTTACTTTGAAGTCACCTTTATTCTACTTTTATGGACATAAATGTAATTCACATGGATAAGTATGACAGATGGCAAAATTTTTGCCTGTTGTTAGTAAAAATTACATCAATCCTTAAATTATAATTTTGTGATCTCATTTCCATTATTCAAAACCTCATAATAAAGCTTCCTAATTTTTTTAGGAGGAAAGAAGATATTTGGCTGTAAAATCCATTTTAAAGGAGTTACAGAACAGATGCCCTTGTTATAGGTTCCATGGTAGTGAAAACTTTTTTTGTAATAAAGATTTCCAAACATTAGGCCTATTTTTTAGTTCCAGTTGATAGTCTATACCACAAGATTCCACATCAGGAAAAAAATGTGAACAGTTTCTTAGAGTTTATTGTAATAAACCTGGCCTCATTATATTTATTAATAATAATGCCTCACAACTGTATAGTATTTGATCCTTTTTCAAAGCCTTCTTGTTTGGCGTATCCCCAAAGCCTTAGTACACTTTTAGGTTTAATTGGGTGCTATAAAGGTTTTAAGCCTTAATAACTTAAAACTACACTAAGATTTTTGGAATACCCTGTAAAATCACATTTAAAACTTACAACAACCTTATGATTCATTATATAGAGTTGGCTAATAATTTTACAGTTAAGGAAACTGAGGTAACGATACTAATAATAGTTGAAAATAATATTAAAAAGTTTATGAAGCTCTAAGTATACTTATTTTGTCCTCCCAACAATTCATTCTTTAGCTCATTTTACAAATGAGGAAACTGAAGCTAACAGGGTGAAGTGACTTGGCCAGGGTCACCCAGCTAGTAAGTTTCTAGATTTGAACTAAAGAAGATGAATCTTCCTGACTCCAGAACAGGCATTCAGCCTATTGTGCCATCTAAAAGCCCCAGTACAAATATTATTATCCCCATAGTACAGATGGGAAAAGAGGCTGTTAGAGACCCATGACTTGTTCAGGGTCACATAACTAGCAGAGCTTTCTGTCTTCAAGTCCAGCACTTTCCCCACTGTATCCTCAGTGCTTGATATTAATGGTTGGTCTGGGTTTCCATGGTTAATTAGTGGTGGAGCCAGGCCTAGAATCCAAGTCTTCTTATTCTTAGGGCAGCCTGGTTTTGTTGGTGCCCACTGCCCTGTGTAAATATGGAGTTACTAAAGGACTCTTAAGAAGGCCGGAGCCCTTCCCCATGCTGGACATCCTCTGAGAAAGCTGTCCCAGGAGGGCCTGACCTTTCCCTCATGCCACTTCTTATTCTCCTCAAGCTGGGGAAGAGCAGTGTCTCCCACATGAGTTCAGTGTAATGTATTTGTCATCTTGATTTATTATTGAGGGTTTGGTTGCTCAGAAGCTAATGTGGGCCTCAATCTTTAAGACAAGTTTCCTAGTTACTTATAGAACAGTTTGTCCTTTTCCTACATAGCCTCCTTGAACTAAGTCTGGAATCTCATAGGGCCAGAGCTTCTCTGCTGTGCTCTGCCTCCCTCCTCCTTGTCGTTCTTTCCCATCACAAGCCTAGTGGACTCTCTTTCCGGTATCAGTGATTCTATGGAATCTTTTCCTTTTTGCTCTTTTCCTTCTCTACTTTTTGGGAGGAGGGCAGGGAAGTGGTGTGAATGATTGTTTTACTGTGCTTTCTGAGCTCTTCAATGCCTGAGCCTGGAAGCAGAGGCTGGCCAAAGGCCCTTATCTCTCAGATTGAAAGAATCCCCTATGACCACTCCTTTGAGCTTAGAAAACTGTTTCTAACTATTTAGAGTAGTAACACCATCCCTGTTAGAAACTGCATCGCTACAGCTAGGCCTTTTCTCACTTTCTGCCTTTTTCAGTCTCATTGTCTGCCATCCATAGACCTTGGTAATTGCCAAAATATGGAGCAAATTTCCCTCCTTCCTTCTTGCTTTGTACATAAAATCTTTTTGTAGCTTCTGTCCTGTGGGTTTGATTAAGTTAAGTGGCAAAAATACTCCACCATATCCAACAAGGTATATTTGTCTAAGGGACTTTGACTCTAGATCAGCTGCTAAGCCAAGTTCATGTATAGCTATCATGTATAGATCTACAGATCTGTGTGAGGAATAAGAGAAAAAGGATCATCTGCAGGTAAACTATTGTGATTACAGTTACAAAGGATTTGATTTAAGTCTTTTAGAGGCAGGAAATTAAATCTGATCTAATACATATTAAAATTTTGATTGTTAGTCTTCTAGAGTTAGATGCAGTCAGAACTTAGCTATCTGGTGAGCCAGTTTTCAGGACTCTGAAACTGAAAGGAGCCCCCAGTCCCCTCTCTCCTCTCTCAAGACATTGCCATTGCAACCCCTCCAATAAATGAAGGTAGTAGAGGAGCTTCAGACTTTCAGACAAATTATACTTGGCACACTGTGTGGTGGTTTATTTTTGTTGTGTGGAAGGAATGCATTCTTTGGTTACCTTTGTCTACAGAAGGGCCATGTTTACCTGTGAAAACTGAGAAAGACCCAGAAGCTACAGAGAATCCAAAAAAGCAAAGATGAAGAAAAGCTCAAATGCAGTTGACAGGCATGAACTCACTTTCCCATGATGCCATGGGCCCAAAGCACAGTTATTTTCCAAAGGAGAATGTGGAAATGCTAAGGAGAAGGAAGGGGATGGAGATGGAGACATCATGGAGATGACCGAGAGGTTTGCGTGACAGCAGCAAGAGAAGAGGTGGTGTAGCTGCTTCAGTGACTGAGGCAGCAACTTTCAGGCCAGTGCCCATCCCATAGCTTGGGAGCACCCCTACTATGTGAGAGTCAGGGCACAGGACCTGGGGCCCTCAGATAAGGTACAGGGATTCATCTTCTGAAGCTCCCAACTCTGCTTCTAGGACTTCCCCCAGGATGAGTCACTAAAGAGAGTCTATGGGCAGGCATGAGGGCGCATGCCGATAGTCCCTGTTGCTGGTGAGGCTGAGGCTGGAGGATTGCCTGAGTTCAGAAATTCTGAGCTGCAGGAAGGCTAACTCTAGTCCAATGCCCTCACAGAGTCCAACAGCATTGTGGTGAGCCTCTGGGAGAGGAAGGCCACCAGGATGCCCAAGGAAGGTGGAACCAGCCCTGATTGGATTATAGCTTCAGTGCCAAACAGTCTTGGGATCAAGTCTGAGTGACTGCCTCATTCACTGCTTGCATAGAGACCACCAGGCTCCAAAAATAAACAAAAAGAGATAGTGAACACCCAGCAAAGGAAGCAGTCATCTCAGCAAGCCACTGGGGCTTTATCCAAGATGGGCCTGCTGCTCTAAGTGGGTAGATTAGGGAAATGCTATGGATATAGTTCACCTAGACTTAAGCGAAGCATTTCATAAATTGTCTCATACTTTAGAAAAGATAGATAGACATTGCTTAGACACTGATGCTATGGATTCAGGATTGGTTGGCTAGCTTTACTCAGAGGAGTTGTTAGTGAGAATTGGCTGGAGATCTCCAGGGGAGTGCCTCAGAGGTCTCTGCGTGGCCCTCTGCTGCTTCATGTTTTGATCACTAACTTGGATAAAGCCACATAAAGATGAAGTATATCAGATTTGAAGATGACACAAAGTGGGAAGAGATTGCTAACACAGGATGACAGGATCCAGAAAGATCTGGTTGGATTTGAACTTTTCACTAAAACTAAGATTAAACTCAACAGATTCATGTTTAAAAAATCAGTTTCACAAGTTGGGGGAGATGTGTTTAAATGGCAGTTTCCCTAAAAAAGACCTGGGGGTTTGCAAGCTTCATATGAGACAGCCATGTGATTTTATTAGGAATAATAAAGACAACTCATGTTTACGTGACACTTTAAGGTTCACAAAGCACTTTGTTCACAGCAACCCTAGGAAACATGTATGCAAGTATCATCCTTACTTCCAGGTGAGAGAGAATAACGAGGCTCTGACAGGCCAAGGGCCTTGCCTGTAGACACATGGAAGTGAACCTCAGCATCTGGCTTTGCAGTCAAGTCTTCTAGCTTTCCTTTGGACTTCATTTACCACCTGCCACATCCTCTGCATTAGAAAAGGAAAGCTCAGAAGAATATTGATTGTTATAGTATTGGTTCATTTGCCCTATGATTATGTCTGAGAGAGGTTATTGTGGACAGGGACAAGAAAACAAGACAATGAGCCTTGAGTTCAAGTCCTCCCACTGAAGAACTATTTTATGTCTGTGAAACCATAACTGCTGTGGCACAGACAATGTTCTCAGGATTTTAAGACACATTGAGAGAGAGAATTCCCTCTCTGAAACCACAGAGATGGACCATGAGAGATCTCAGCACTTTGGACAGTGGTCATTCTTTACAGATTGTAAATTGTGTAAACTGAGGAGTTAGATTGGAAAATGAATGGATGTACCAACTCGAGTCATAGAATCCAGATGGCATTTGTTATGAGGGATTCTCTGTGGAAAAAAACAAAAACTGTCTTAATGGCCAAAAGCTGCTGACAGAGCTAGAAGGGAGGGCCCTTTCAGTCATTCAGCCCCAAAAATAATATGAGAAAACTGGGCATCAGAATTAAAAAACAGCAAATATAGAAGTTGTTGAGACTTAATGAAACCAATATACTTTGTTTCTGATTACTTTCTTCTATCTTAGAAGCTCCCAATGTATTATTTCTTTTCCTGACCTCCTTTCCCTGTGAAGCAAAATGAAGATAAATTGATAGTTGTATGTGCTAATACTGTAGATTTACCTAAAATTTATAACTTTTGATGAATGAAAAAATTTGTTGTCCTTGAACTTTTGAAAGTATTACTCATTGGGATACTTCTTATTTATAAAATATGATAACAAAAACAATTAAATTCTCTCTCTCTCTCCCTCCCTCCCCTAACCTGTTTACATTTCTAGTCCATATATTTACCCTCTCTATTTTCTCATTACTTCCATATACTGGCAGGTCATGGAACATAATTTTTACATTCGGTTCAATTAAAGAAAAGTTTTAAAAGTGCCTATTCTCCATAGTTCACTGGGCTAGGCACTGGGGATAGGAAGACAAAACAAACATGGTCTTTGTCTTCAGGGAACTTCTAAACCCAACCAATACATTTATAAGTAAAGAATTACAATTATGGGCTTTGGGAAAATGCATGATCAGAGTATTCAAGTTGCAACTTATTATTACTGATGACTTCCATGCGAAAAGTGGCATAAAACATCTTTGAAGAGATACGTGACTGAAAAGGAGGTTGGCCAGGTATAGATTGAGAGTGAGGAATCCCTGATGACCAGTCTAGTTGTTGCATTAGTATCAATGAGGTTACACTGGGGCAGGATCTCTATCATGGTGGTTGTAGCCTCTGTGCAGGATTTACTGGAAGGAGTGGATGCAATTCACCCAGAAGGAGAAAGCATGGAGGATTTGCCCTCTGTAAGAATGGAAGAGTACTGGCTGTAAGATCATGGATTCATTGACATACTGAAAGCTGTGGGAAGATGACTTCATATGTGCACCACAATTAGCAGAACTGTTCTGTTGCTAGACAGTTTTAGAGTGAATGGAAATATTTTATTGTCTTACTGCCCTTCTACTACACACTGTCACAAGATTGCATAGAAGGCTCCCATCATGTAGCATATTTTAAAATTTAATTTAATATATATATATTTTTATTTTTAAACCCTTAACTTTTTGTCTATTGGCTCATAGGTGGAAGAGTGGTAAGGGTGGGCAAGGGGCTCAAATGACTTGCCCAGGGTCACACAGCTGGGAAGTGTCTGAGGTCAGCTTTGAACCTAGGACCTCCTGTCTCTAGGCCTGACTCTCAATCCACTGAGCTACCCAGCTGCCCCCTGTAGCATATTTTTTTACACATGGAAAGGAGTCTCCCATGATGGGCAGGCAGGGATGGATTTTTATTTTCTCCATTGGAGGGACTACCCACATAGATTATACCACAGATCATTGGCACATTAGAGAGTCATTCCCCATCGTTACCTTTCTGATCGACCCAGGAGCCAGAGCATTATTCAGAATATGCAATAATATTGTGGAATGGATTTCGTAAGGGAATCAATCCATCATGAAGACAATGTAAAGACCTTTCCATTTTGTTATAAAATTAAAAAAGCAATTTGTAATGTCTCAGTGGTAGTAATTTCTTCAAAGTTGGTTTCACCTTCTTAGAATGATAGAGTTTACAACCTTTGAAAAAAACCTTCTAAATATCCGGCATAGAGTTTTGAAATGAATGAGGGATACTTCTTATTCACATAATATGAACAAATTGAGAGGAGATGAAATACAAGAGTGTAATTTTAAACTGACAGAGAGATACTTGCCCATAGTGTTAATGATACAGAAATGGTGGTGGCAGGTCAAAGGACACCCCCAGAAACAAGGAAGGATCATTTAATGGCAGATGTGAGAAACGCTCAGAAAAAAAGCACGTTCCAATATTTAGATTTGCTAATTAATTTTATAGAAAGTCAGCCATGTCACATTGCTCAGGGAATACTGAAGCTACATATAACATCATTTTTCACCTTTATGAAAGAAGAGATGGGCAAATTATGAAAAAGCAAGCTGATGTCAAGGGTTTTTTTATGCTACAAGGACCAGAACTGGGATCATTATCCATTTAGCCCTG
Organism: Gracilinanus agilis; assembly: GCF_016433145.1. NCBI lineage: Eukaryota > Metazoa > Chordata > Mammalia > Didelphimorphia > Didelphidae > Gracilinanus > Gracilinanus agilis. Next base: position 18,203,364 of record NC_058134.1, on the reverse strand, counting down.
TGTTCTGCATGATGTACAATTACAAGATTTCCACATGAAAAGTTAAAATTACGAAGTTCATTCAACTTGGTTCAACAAATATTTATAAGCATCTACTATATGTGCTAGTCACCGAGGGGACAAAGATGAAAAATGTCACATTAAAACAGCCTTCCTAGCTCTCCGGAAACCTTGGCTAGCCAGAATAAATTATCCTGGCTAGCCAGGGATTTACTGTTCTATTCTAGGAAAGACCTTAGGATGTAAATGTTTATAATAATATGGCTGCAAGGAGATATATGTTACAGTGTTTGTCACTGTAACGGAGAAGAACCCAGCATAACATTAAAGTTGAAGAGCGTTTCTCAGTGGATAGTGAGGTCTTCCAGATGTCCCTATTTATGGATAATGTCCTGGATGTATCAAGCCCTGGAACATTTTAGAGCTTTGTGAAAGAGGTTTGTAACTACTAAAGAGTTTGGCCTGGCCATTCACACAGGAAAGAATATGTAGATGAAGAATGATCATTACCAAGATTTTGCCATGCATTAGGATTGGAAATCTATTAAACTTGTCCATTGATATGGATCTCTGGGATGCTAATGAGATGGACAGGATTCTTAGTACTTATAAGAAGTTGATCCCAGAGTTGAATAGGAGAAGGAGGAGGAGGAGCAGTCCAGGACTGGACTGCTTTGGGAAGGTTGCAGAGCTCTTTTAATGACCTTAAGCTTTTCATGGAAACAAGGCCCAACTTTTTATAACTGGTATTGCTCTATGGCAGTGAGATGGAGATATCATAGGGAGGGCAATGGAGTAGTTCATAGTTGATGAAGTAAGCAGTTATATATCACATCAGAGAATAATGATGTTTATGAGAAAGTATCTGATAAGAAGAGAAGATAGGTTGGCCATTTGGAGAGGATGAAAAAGCCAGATGGACAGCCAGAATGTGCTGCTGGTACTGTCACTGTGCCAGGGGAAAGTGAGGATGACTGTGGGCCTGTTTGGTGGACCTGGTGGGCCAGACTTCTGAGAAGATATGGAGTTGTGGTGTTGGACATAATGCCCAAATTGATCAGGTGACCCATTGAAGGTTGGTAGTAGTCTTGGTTCTTAATCACTCGAGTCATTTGATTCTTCATTTTCCAAGGTTTCTTTTATGTTTTAGGAACTCACTTTTTTATTCCTTTGGATGACCTTTGATACCGCAGACTTACCTCTTATTGTTACTTCTTATAGTTCAGCTACAGGAGGTATTTCCTTTACTATATAAAGATAAAGGTCATTTTTCCCATTTTGAATTTCTTTAGTTTTAAAATGGAATGAATGTCTGGATTATCTTTATGAGTGACCAAATTAATGTTTTCACCCTCAATCTACATTTTTAGTTTGTGTTGTGGTTCAATAGGATACCTTATTGGTGGATCTTGGAGTGTTTAGAAGCCAAGAACAGAGCTCCACTTTGTTAATCTCAGAAACATCGAGAAGGAAATGTCCAGGCAGTGGGAGAGCAGTACCAATTCTAATAGACTCACCAACACTTCACTGTACACAAAGCCTTTCACAAGGGTGCTATTTTGTGCCTTTTTATAAATGAAGGAATTCTGACCTAGGCCAGGACAAAAGGAGAAATATTCCCATTCTCCTATTTTGATTCCACTAGACCTGATGCCAGAACAGTTTTTCTTTTCTGACTTGAGGTTTATGGAGTCTTGTTTGAAGAGAGCTACTGAATTCCTCTCAGTTCATAAGTAATGAATGCTGTTTCAGACTTTCAGAATAGACTTGTTGCATGTCCCCGTGTGGTTGGAGTGTAGTAAATCTGCCCAGTGTTGGGAAATCTTGTGTTAAGTGAAATGGTGAGAGTTCTTTGGAACAATATTCTAAATGGAGGACTGGCCAGAAGGTAGGGTTACTTTCTTCCATGTTAGATGGGATTTTGCTTATATTTACAGCAGTTCATGAAGTGATGCTGATCAGGCTGTCGTGTATGGAGTATTTATATTCTGTTCTGCTACTCTTAACCTATTGCTTGGGGAACATGAAACTTTGTCTCATTGGGGTAAATGCTCTTGCCTAGGTAACACTTTAGAGGGCCAGTTGAATAATTTCAGTGGTATAGAACAAAATCTTGGAAGTGAAAGAGACTTTAGCCTTCTAGTCTAACCCCCTCATACAGATTTCTTCATAATTGGGAGGAAAAGACTGTGTGAAGGGTATGGTCACTATTTTATTTTATTTATTAAAAATTTATTTAGAATGTTTTTCCATGGTTACATGATTCATGATTTTTCCTGTCCCTCTTTCCCCCCACCCCCAATCCCCCTGGAGCTGACAAGCAGTTCCACTGGATTATCCATGTATAATTGCTCAAAACCTATTTCCATGTTATTCATATTTGCAGTAGAGTGAAGTAGAGTGATCTTTTAACGCCAAAACCCCAGTCCTATCCCCATCCCGAACCATGTGATTGATCCTATGTTTTTCTTCTGCATTTCTGCTCCCACAGTTCTTTCTCTGAATGTGGATACATTCTTTCTCCTAAGTCCTCCGGATTGTCCTGGATCATTGCATTGCTGCTAGTAGCAAAGTCTTATTACATTCGATTGGCGGTCACTAATTTAGATGAGAAAACTGAGTCCTCCTGAGGAGAAGTGGCTTGGCCAAGGCTCCCCAGGTAGTAGCTTAAAGGTGAGAATCTGGAGTGTTGGTGTTAATTGTATAGACTCACACAGCTCCAGAAAAACAGAAAGTAGGCATCATGCTTTGAGGTGTAGGAATATTCCCAGACAAATGATCTGCATTGCTAATGAAAATCATTCTGGAGGGGGCAGCTGAGTGCCTCAGTGGATTGAGAGCCAGGCCTAAAGACAGAGATCTTAGTTTCCTCTAGAACTGACTCTTAATCCACTGAGCTACCCAGCTGCCTCCCTGAGGGATATATTTAGCTGTGAATTTCCATCATTTTTTCATTGTATTTAGTCAATTTTTTCTTCATTTTCTATGTGAATGTCACCCCAGAAAGGTGTTAAACAAACTTCCCCAAATAGACACCAACCCAATGTTCATTCCCCACCCTCCCCTTCTAAAAGGGATGATGTTCAGACTGGGATCAGAGCTAAGGATGTAAAGGGCTTCAGAAACTTGAGGCAATGTGGAGATCACACCAAGTTGGTTACACTGGTTTTTTATTGAGAAACGTCCATTCTGGGCTCACTGCAATGGATGGATTTTCTTCTACTGAATATGATCATATCTTTTAAGATCATGGGAAGCAGCATTTGTTTCCAGGACACTATGGTGTTGTTTAAAGCCATAGCAGTAGGAACTTTCATTTCATTCTGCTAATTTGGGCCTTTCCTTTTAGATTCCATTGAGTAAAATTACATCCATCACACATCAGTCCTTGTGAGATATTGCACATATTTATTTGTAGACATTTTACTATGTATTTCATTTATCAAAGTGGTGGAGATCAGTGTGTACGTATGTATATTCCCTTATCTGGATAATCTAAAATTCTGTCAGCTCTCATAAATGATATTTTATAAACTGAAATAGTGATCTCTTGAAATAGAAGTATTTGAGCAAAGGGCTAGGCCGGCAGTCTTGTGATAGGGTAGATCCTTGGCTTTAGAAGATCTAGAGATGCTTTCTTTCCAGTATGGGCAATTATGATCCAGTTCTAATCAAAAGCATTTTTTTGCAGTAATGGAACCCTTTATTTTATTTTATCTGTTTTAATTATTATCTTTTTTGTTCTACTGATTTCCTATTGAACCCTTCCTTATTACAAATAAGCAAAACTCATCAACAGAATTACTGTCATTGTATGCAACATTCAATAGCCATAGCACCCCACCTCTGACAAGTGGAGGGAATGTGTTTCATTATCTGGAGCCTTTTCCTTTAAATAAATAGATTTGGGGAACTTTATTACCTCCTCCCTCCCTTCCTTCCTTCCTTCCTTCCTTCCTTCCTTCCT
>NC_058134.1:18113059-18199000 GCF_016433145.1 Gracilinanus agilis | reverse complement strand
CCTCCCTCCCTCCCTTCCACAAATAGTGTATGTGTTCTATTTTTACCACATCCTTTCCAACATTTATCGTTTTCCTTTCTGTCATATTAGCCAGTTTGATATATGTGTTAACTTATTATTAATATTTTTAACTTTTACCTTCCATCTTAGAATCAATACTGTGTATTGGTTCCAAGGCAGAAGAGCAGTTAGGGCTAGGCAATGGAGGTTAAGTGACTTGCCCAGGTCACATAGCGAGGAATTGTTTGAGGTCGAATTTGAACTCAGAATCTCCCATATCTAGGCCTGACTCTCAAACTACTGAGCCATCTATCTGCCTCTGTCAACTCATTATTATTAATAGTAAGGGAATCTGTGATGGCAATTTAGGACCAGGTCATTGCCACCAGAAATTACAGATGGATTATCCTAAGAATCCCAGAACTATTGGTTAATGCAAACTATACAAGAAAACAGTGGAAACTGCAGGTTGCAAAATTTTTAGCATGAATTACCTCACAAGACATGATCTAGCAGTTAGAATTAGTTATCAGAAACTATCTTCATAAACCAATAGAGAGCAGATCCTCCTTCTACAGATGATCTCCAAATATCTTTGAGAATTCATCCAATAAACCTACTGAAAGCGAACCATTATCCCAGACAGAACTGTTGTCTTTTGTCCCTGAGACATAATTTTATTCCATAAGAATTTAAGAATGTTTTAGTAGGTATTGCCATAATTAATACTTATTATCTCCAAGATATATGGAACAAAACTTTCAAAATATATAGAAAGCAGAGAAAATCAAAATCATCTGGGAATATGATAAGATACACATCATCCCAATTATCAATATCCCAATACTTTTCTCAGTGCTTTTATTCCATTATAAACAGTGGTTATTTTATTCACCTGGACAATAGGCCATAGGTCACTAAATATGAAAGAATAATATGATGGCAGCTTGTCCCAGAGCCACTTTTTCTAATCTTTGTAATATAATGATGTTCTCCTAGCTAGTACTTTATTTAGAATTTTTGCATACATATTCATGAATGAAATTGGTTCCACTATCCTTTAGAAACAAATACTCCATAGATTCATTTCCTTCTCTTGGCAACAACTTCTACTGTTTTTAATAAACCTGTCATCTATTTTCTCAGCTTAAATTCTTCAAGGAGTAATAACTACTGGTCCCTTCTCTGTCACCATTTTGGGCCAACTCACCCAATGCTTTCTCCCTTAAGCCTCCCAGCTCCATGGATGCAGTTTGGAAGGCTTCTCTTAAACTTTCATCAAGAGGCTGCTCCTGACCATTGATCATAATGATGCTGCATTTCTCTAGGATCCCCTCAGGAGCTCCTTTCATCACTAAGAGGAAATGTTTGTCATCAGGGTCATCTGTCTCATGAATGGAAAGCTGGAATTTATTCAGGGAGTTAAAAGGGATTTCAGCCACTTTTCTGTTTCTTTTTCTTCTTTCTATCACATTTCCTATAATGATTTCTGAAAACTTTATGACAATTTCTGAGGCATCTCCCATCACAGTTTTCTTCATGACAGAGACATTTTCCTGTTCTGGCCTGAATTCAACTCAGTTGCACAGTGTTACAATCTTGAATAAGGAGGCCCAGATTGCAGAACTTTGATTAAAGTTCTGGGCTTTCTGATCTTTTCTTGTATCAGCTCAATAGATCTGGTTGTCAAACCACAGATGGGTCACAATCATTCTGTTTTGGGTTAAGGTCCCAGTCTTATCAGAGCAGATGATGAAGGTGGAGCCCAGAGTTTCCACTGCTTCCAGGTTCTTCACCAGACAGTTCTTCTTGGTCATCCGATTTGCTGTCAATGTTAGACTTATAGTGACAACAGCCACCAGGCCCTCTGGCACTTTGGCCAAAATGATGCCAATTAGGAAGATGACATCATCTAGGACCCAGTATTTCATGCATATGGCAATGATGAAGAACATGATACCAATAGGAAAAGCTATTCCTGCCACAATATGGACAAAATGCTCAATTTTGGTGGCAATTTGTGTCTTCTCATGCCCAACAGATGAAGCCAGTGAGGCAATTTTTCCAATGATGTACGATCACTTGTGTTGATAACCATGCCAGTTGCAGTTCCTTCCAGGCAAGTTGTAGAGTAAAAAGCCAATGTACTTTGTCTCCAAAGGATTCTTGTGGGTAAAATGACAAGAGAGTGAGACTGAGGCTCTAATTTCCCAGTAAGAGATGAATTATCTAACTTATATCCTTGGGAGTCTAGGATACTGATATCAGTAGGGATCTGGTCTCCACCTTTAATCTCTACAATATCTCCAACAGGCAGCTCTTCTGCAGGGATTGCCCTCTTTTCTCCATCCCTGATGACAAAAGCTTTCCTGGGAATCATTTTACTGATGCTACCAATGATGTTGGTGCTTTTTGCCTCTTAATAATAAGCAAACATCTCAGTGAGGATGACTACCATGACAAGCACAATACCTAAAAAGAGATTGTCCATGGAAGTTGACTTGTCCTTTGTAAATTCAATCACATAGGCAATGAAACACAGGATAGCTCCTGCCCACTAGAGGCTGGAGAATTCACCCACCATTTGTTTGAGGAATTTGATGGTTTCCGGAGTGTCTTTGAATGGAGTGAGGACACTGGGGCCATCCTGAGTCAAGACCTCTACAGCTTGTGTGCTGGTGAGACCTTGGATGATGTTTGTTTCATACTTTTCTTCTAATTTCTTAGTGCTGAGTTTGTGGTCATCCAGATCAAGGTCTTTTTTCAGTTCTTTCTAGTGCTCCTTCTTACTTCTTTTGGAGTCATCCTTCATCTTCACTATTATACTGGTATAATGTTTCCATATGTATTGTCTCAAAGACCTTTGTTTCATTAACCTTGAAAGAACAAAGTTCTGATTTTTCCTTGCCCATTGAGTGCAGATGGCATAGGGAGGGTCTGAGATGAGGCAGTGGGGTGCTGGACTGGGGAAGAAGTGGAAAATTCAAGGAACTGAGCTGTAAGTGAAATAACTCAGGAGTCCAGTTACAAAGTCATAGCAGCAAATCCAACATTAGCTGGGACTTCTTCCTCTGTTGACATCTTGATAGTTACTGCTGACTGCCCCAGAGCCACTTCTACCTGAGCTCTAACAAATATAAGATGAGAAAAGTGCAAATCATTGCACTACCTCAGGTACATTCAGCATTTGGGGTTGCAAAAAGCTTTTCCTCATGATCTGTGAAATAGTTCATGCAAGTATGATGACCAATTTCATAGAGGAAGAAATGTAAAGAAGGCTTTTTAATTTACTTATTATTTCACAAATAGCAAGGTCTGAATATCTGAGGGAGGGAGCTTTGGTATCCAGGTTCCTTGACTCTTAGGTACAACTCTATTTACTACAACATTATTTGCAAATGTTTTTGTAATGTTGATTGTCTGGCAGTTCACCTGTCATTCCTCACCCTCACTGTGTAACCAGCCCATCTTCTCTATCATGCAGTTCCTTGGTGACACACTTTACTTCTGTTCTTAATTGTCTTCACTGGTCATAGTTTCAGCCTGCTCACACCCACTGCATCTTTCTATGGCCTTTCATAGAATGCTTATTTTTAGTTTCCCCAAGGTAGTGGTGTTCCAGCAATACGGGTAAAATTCTGTATTGAAAAGATGAGCCTTTGCTATTATAGAAAGCTCAGGGTTAGTGAAGTGCTTTGCAATTTCCCTAAAACTATCCCACTTGCTTTCCCCCTTCATTTTAATTTTAGTCCCAGCTTGTTGTCCATCCTTATTGTCTATCCCAAGTGTATCCAGGCACGTAGGGCTGAACAGTCTTAATAGAATGTCCATTCTGATTCATGGGAAAATCTGGGCGATAGACAACATTTATTTGGCCTTCTTGTGTGGATGGATCAGATAGACTTCTTTGAGTTACAGATTTAATAAGTTGGCTCAGCAGAGGGCCTTGACATAGTATGATGTTAGCCACAGACAGGAATCCTTCTGTAAGCAGGATTCTGCATTGGATCTCCTCCATCACATTGGCAGATATTTGGTGAGCATACATTCTTTGTTTCATATCTCGATTGATGTTTATTAGAGGGTCATTTAGCAGGCTTTTTCAGTTGTTAAATCTTCCATAGAATCCCAAATGATCTTTATGTGGTGGATATAGGAGATGCTTAGTTGTGAAAGAGCTTGTAAAGCACCATTTTGTTCTATTCAACAAATACCTTTTCATAATCAACAGGAATTGAGCAAAATGGTAGCTTATATTCTCTTCTCTTTTAGTCAGATGTGACATGGCAAAGATATGCTCCATTGTTGAATGTAGCAACCATTTAACCCCTATTCACACTGTCAGTGAGAACTTCTGTATGTGCATTGGTGAGTCTCATAGAGATTTTACAGAGATGAGAGAGTAGGCATAGAGGTCACTGGTCTTTGATAGTTTTCTTTGTCATCTTATTTTTTTTATATCAGTTATGTCCAAGATTTTCCCCATGACAATTTGATATCTTTGTCTCCCCTACAAAATAGGCCCCTCAGGTCCTCACAATTATTTTACTTTCAGCACAAATTTTTGTTTGATCCAATTTGGCTGCTTTCCCCATCTTGGTTTCTTTTTTTTTTTGTCTTTTTAAGCACATTATCTCTGAGAGATAATTTTTTTATGATTATTTTTTCAAATATTTTACGTTTTTCTCTTGTTAGTAGTCTATATTTTCAACCTTGAGTGCCTATAGGATGACTTTGATTAGTTGGATATTTTGCCAAACTTTCTTTAGACTGGTGTTAGCCTCTGCTTCTTCTCTCTGCCTTACGAGATTATACTGTCATAATCATCTATCATTCTTCTTTATAAGATTTTAGAGACAAGTGTATATTCTAATCTGATGTTGCCTTTGGCAGCCATTTCTCTTGGTTTACTGAGGGAGACACATGTTTGCTGACTAAGGCTTACTGGAGTGAGGCTCAGGATCACTGGAAGAAATTCCAAATTGGAAATAGCCAAAATCATATTTGCATTTCTTTTGAATTTAGGATTTGGTTTGCAAGTGTTTATTTCAATGTCAGAAAAGTTTGTCTTATTATAAATATCATTAATACAAAAATTAAAAGTTAAAGAAACCCTACTACTTTAAGAATATAAATGGGTACTAGCCATTTTTAGATGCATTCTGCTGAGACACAGCGATTATTATCTGATTGTGCCTAACATTATTTGGCTTAATTGGGGCTTGATAGGACCAAAAAGAAGTAAACCTTTTGGTCATATCATTTTGACCTGGCTCTAAATCCATGAATTTATGATTCATGAAACATGGGGTAAAAAATGCTGTTCTAATTAGTGAAGAGCACATTTCTTATCCTTCTCTTCTCTGCCCCGTTTTTTTCCCTTCTTTATAAGCATACAGGAAGTGTGCTTCTGCATGTAGTTTGGGCAGAAAGGAACAGTGTCAGGGTTAGGGATGACCTCAACTCATTAAATAACTTAGTGGAAAAGCCAGAGAATTTTTAGAATTGGGGAATACCTGTGTTCTATTATCTAATACATCTGTGGCAGTTTCTTTATGAGTAGTGTGGTGGGATGAAGCAGGAGGGGTGCAAAGATAACTAAGATAAAATTTCTTCTCTAAAAGTGCATATAGTCCAGTAGGAAAAATGTCACATATATAATATAGAGTCCAATGTTAAATAAAGTACACAGTGTTATAAGAATTCAAATAAAGGGAAGGTCACTTATGTCTGGGATGATCTCAATATGCTACTTGAAGGAGCTAGCATTTAATCTGGGTCAGGAAAAGTAGAGAGGATTTCAGCTGTAGAAAATGCTGGACCAGGAAAGCTTTCATATACTTGTGAGCTGTTTTAGATGAGGCTGTGATAAATAGAGAAATTATATTTATTAAAAACAGGTATTAATTTTACAATAAGGCTCATCTTTTAATTCCTTTTAATTGCTACTTCCACTAGTATATTGAAAAGTAAATTCAATTAACAATATTCACTAAACACAAAAGTTCTCAGGAACTTATCCGTTGTACTAAGGAAGCTTATTATAGATGCAAAACCATGTACAGCTCTGGAATTCAGGAGTAAGTGTTGAGTCTCTCTTCAGTCAGTAGCTTGCAATGTGACTTTGGGCCAGCCCCTTACTCTGTGTGGCTTTGAGTGACATGGATATAGGAAGCAGAATAGAGGGCAGGAATGGGCCACAGCTGGATTCATGCCATGGATGCCAAGTCTCTGCTTGGTCCTGGTCTTGGGGCGTGACTGGGAAAGTCCCACTGCCTCACGGGCACCTCTCCGAAAGGTGGTGCTTGAGTTAGGAGGCCTGTCTGTATAGAATTTGGAGGGGCCAAAGCTGTTGGCAGAGACTTCATGCCCAGAGCCCTTGTCAGTGGGAGCTTAGCTTGGGAGGGCAGCTACTCAGGTGACTCTGAAAGTAGGGGAGGAGTGTGAGTGCAGAAACTTCTCGAGCCATTTATGGCCTTGTGTTTCTGACCATCCACATAGAATGCCCCGAGTGTTGTCAGTGACTTCCTGAGAAAGGTCCTTCCCAGGAGGGTTCTTTACCTGCTCTCATGCTGAAAAGGTGAGTGGTGAAGAAGATGGTGAGAGCACTTTACTTATTACCTCTATTGAGGCTTATAGCAATCCTGATGTTTTTTTTTTAAAACATTTATTAATATTCATTTTTAACATGTTTACATGCTTCATGCCCCTACTTTCCCCTTCACCCCCCGCTCTCCCCCCACCCATGGCCGACGCACATTTCCACTGGTTGTAACATGTGTCCTTGTTCAGGGCCTATTTCCAAATTGTTGTTAGTTGCATTGGGGTGGTCGTTTCAAGTCTACATCCCCAATCATGTCCGCCTCAACCCATGCGTTCAAGCAATTGTTTATCTTCTATGTTTCTTCTCCTGCAGTTCTTCCTCTGAATGTGGGTAGCGTTCTTTACCATAAATCCCTCAGAGAATCCTGATGTTTTTTAGACAAATATTCCCTCCCCCTCTACATACCAATGAAAAACAAATATGGCCTATCAGGAAGCCAAACCGTACAGAATCTCTCTATGTAAATCCCAGAATTTGCTTATAGGAGGTAGTGGAGGGCAGCAGGAAGCAGTCTTTTTTAGCAAGAAGAACTAAGGTGAATCTTTCCTTTTTAGTACCTTTGTGACTTTGGGCAAGTTCAGGTGGCCTCCTCTGTAGGGACAAAGGTGACTGAGACCACTTAGAGTTCTTCCAGCTCTATATCGCTGCCCTTGGACCTTTGTGCAACATGGATGAATTTGAACAGGAGAAGGGTGATGAGAGCAGCAAGCCTTCCCTCCAGTTCCCTCAATTTAGGGAATAATTGAAATAACTGTACTTTGCCTGTATGTAGAAAGTTGATTTTCAAATGTTTATCAGATCCACTGAAATGTAAGCTTCTTGTGGGCAAGAACTTCTGTTTTTGTATCCCCAAGGACAGGTGTATAATTGGGGCTTAATAAATGTGTGATGAGTTGTTGCATTGAGTCTTGTTGAGGTAGGTTCTACAGGCCTCAGTTTTACAGTAAGGAAACTGAGACTCAGTGGGGCAAATGACTTGACTATCATCACAGAGTATATGTCAAATGCAGGATTAGAACCCAGGACCCTCCTGACTCGAAGACTAGTGTGCTTTCATCTGTACTTTTCATCTTGCCCTTCCATCAGCTCAGTAAAGAACTGATCTTTGAAACTGTCATTTGATTCAGTAAGTTGGAAGAATGTCATACATCAGGTCAGACCAGCATTTTGTTGTGCTAGACAAAGCACACCCACAAGGATTTCTGATGCACTTTTCTTCTCTTCTCCTGCCCTATTAAATTCCCAGGAAGAAAAAAACAAGACACCAGCCTACCTGAATAAGCAGCACACAGACATCCTCCTCCTCTTTCTTCTCTTCCTTCACATAGAGATGATTGGCCTCTGGTTACAGTTTCAAGTTGGGAGAAAATACCTTAGAATCATTCAGGAGCAGGAGACTTACTATCATTGTCATTCTTTTGGTCTGTTCTAACAGTAAAAAAGAATGTGCCCATATGATATGAAACTTTCCCCATCCCACCTCCAACCTCCTCATTACACACACACACAGACACAGACATGTAGACACAACAAAACTATCTTTGTCCTTTTTGGGATTTTGAGAAGATATCATCTGCCATTGAGGAAAAACCCCTTTCCTCTTCTTCTTCTCATTGTCTTTTTCTCTTTCCTTCCTCTCTTTTTCTTTTTCTAGCTTTCCCTCTTGTTCTCAATATCACTTTTCTCTCTTTCTCTTTCTGTCCCTCTGTGTCTCTCTCTATTTCCTCCCCCCCCCCCCTTTCTCTTTCTCTCTCTCTTCCTCCCCTCTTTGTCTTTCACTCTATACATATGCTTAAATTAAATGAATGGAAAAATAGAATTCTCAGTGGAGGGCAGATAGGAAAAATAAAATCAATCTGGAGTTGATTCCTTTTCATTTTCTGCAATTCAAAATGATGCTAGGATTTTTAACCCCAGGATAGAAAAGGAGACCATGTTTTTATTTTTCCCAAAGAAAGCTAGTCTGTGAAAAAAAGGAAAGAAGCTATTTCAGAAGAAATGACTCTGAACCCAAAGAGATTTGAAATTGGTTAATGGATAAGAGACTTGGCCTGGTACTGCTGTGCTGAGTGAAGCCCCTTGGTGAGTGGCTGTTGGCTGGTCCTGCTTAGTCAGGGTGGGTGAAGGAAGAAACATATATGTTCTTGGACCATTATGAATAATTGCTCATGTGAAGCCTGGTTTATATACTGCCCTCTTGATCATTTCTGTGCCTGTCACAGCAAAGGAATCCTAAATGTGAAAATCAGATGGGAGAGCCTTAACGATTGATTTTTCTAGAACAATTGAGATTTTAAAAAATTTATTTCAGAAAGTATGTTTTAAAAAATAATGTAACACCAAGATTGGCATAGGTTAACATAAAAGTTTAAAATGTCAAAAGATAAAAAAATTTTAAATTACTTATGGCATTAATTTATATAGTAAAGATTTCTCTTTTGAAAAAATTAACATGTATACTAAAATTAGTTCTCTCACAGATATTGTTAGATAATTATTATTCAAAAATTATTTGCCATTTAAAAAGGTATATAGGGCATGATTAAAGTAGTGAGTTTAAAAAAGTGAGTAATGAAGCATAGATTAGTTTGTCTTGTATTTATTATTAAAATGCTTACTTTAAAGACCTGGTTGGTGAATTCATAATATTCTATCTGTTCTAGTCAAAGCTGAATTTTTTTGTGTCTGGGTTTTTGTAGCTCAAAAAATAGTAATTTTAACAAAGGACTTAGCTTTAATAAAAAAAATATTTATCCTGTTCTTAAGCAGATATCAGCTGTCTAATTTAGACCTTAATGAGCCCCTCTGAAACTTGCTTGTAAGATCTGTGCTTTTCCATGACCTCACATGAGTCTTACAACTGCTTTTCAGTGAGCTCTTCTGAAATGTACAGGCCTTTCAGGGTTTTTATCTTCTCAAAGCTATCATATTCTGAAAAATAGGGTCCATTTTATGTGAATCAGTTCTATTGGCATTGAAAGTCTTTCATCCTTGAGCTGTGTAGAGGATGGGGAGATGTAGACATTGGCATTTGCCCAGACCTGCCCGAATAATCCCTGCGTTTTTAGATACATGTGTATAAGTCAAGAAGTAGCAAGTTTAAGATGAATATTACTGGTTATTCTTTGTGGCTTTTATTATGAAGCCATTTGAGTATGTTTCAGGAACTATGAACATTTTAAAGAGAAATTTTTAATGATGCAGAGCATGTAAATAAAGCTTTCTGTTTGGGAGGAAAGTTAGTCTTGTTTGATTAGCATTGTATGTCATTTTGTGACTTTGCCCCTGGCCTGCTGGTTAACTCAGATTTTACCTAATTCTACCATTTTCTCTGAAAAGATTTCTTGGTTTTCCTTAGAGCTCTGCTTTACTATGTGTTTATATATTGAAGAACAATAGGTGTTAATAACTCTTCTCCTGGGAGGGGTAAGGGCCTTTTTTTTTGAGGTCAGCAGCATTTAGATTAATCAGGTTGACATTTCGTGCTGGTGGGTCATGAACTGTTGATAATAGCATTAAATGGTGATTCAGTTGCTGCAGAAGGTCCAACTCATTATCCAGTCACTATATTAAATCATCACTGAAAACAACTGGAATCTTAACAGCCATGTTCTCTCTACAGAAATGGGAAATGAAGGAGCTGTGTAGGTTTCTCTTTTTGTTTCTACCTTAGATTTATTGGAGGCTTAACTCTGTGATTCAGGGATGCTAGAGATGTGGCCCTTGCTCAGGGAACCAGCTTTGAATTCGGGGGAGGGAGAAGGAAAAATCTGTTTTCTATAAAAACTCAAATTCTTCTCTTGAAATTATCAGCCTTCTGTTTAAACTCTGATGAATAGACATTTTAACAACCAGTTTACCTGAAATGGAAGAAATGAAAGCAATGTACTTGTAATTTGGGTTTTAATTTTTTTCTTATGTTACTTTTACAGGGACATAGATGACTTTTAAAAGATAGATGAATTACTTTTAAGGCAACGATTGGCCATGGGAGGCCCTGGCCTGTACTCTGAATAGCAGTTTTATTCTCATGGTAGATGCTCTTGTATAGCTTTTCTGAAATAAAAATGTAATTAATGAGTTACATTTTTACTGTGGTCCATCAATTGACCTTTTACATACACTTCTGTAAATGTTAACTCTGATTTACTAGGATCTAAATATTTTAAAGCATGTTTTTAGTATACCCCATGTGTTAGTGATCAGTCAACACACATTACCAGAAATATAATCTTAAACCTAATGTTATTCTTTTTCTAACTGGACAGTACATATAATGCCAGTGTTTCCAACAACCAAAAAAATAAACTCTTGGCATAATGTACAGTAAATGTTATTGAATAAATTAATAATTTGTGGTTCCAAGCAGGTGAACATTTCTCAGCACTGTATTTGGTCCAGGCAATATATTTTGTGGGAAGAATAGAAAATTGAACTGAACAGGATAATATATTTGAAAAAAACATTCACTCTTCAAATTAATTGCTAGTTAGGTTAAAATAGTCCATCTGAGTTCTCTCTTTGAGAGAAACAATATGGCAATAGAAAGCCTTAGGCCACTAGAGGTCACTGTTGGGTAATCAGCTCCTAATGAACCAGAGCAGTCGGGAAGGGCCAATAAATTACACTGTGGATTTTTCTAATTATGAATTCCTATTTAATCATTCAATGCCAAGTTAACTGTGGCAGTGGCTCTGTGTATTTTGCATATACCGTTATGCTAATGCACTATTTTATTTCCCGAGATGCTGGTCCTCTATCATTAGAATAGTTCTTTGCCAAAGGCTTTGTTATCTAATCTTAATTACTGATTATGGGAAATAATTAACTTTGCTACCTCCCACCCCCTTTTAGTTCTTGGGCCAAAACAGCATTTAAAAAAAGGACTTTTTAAAAATAGTTCTTTAAAAGTTTCCCTCCTGTATGCCCAGGCTGATGACTAGTGGTGTTTATGTTCGCCGGTTTCTGACTTAACCTCTCCAAGATTTACATCTTCTCTTCCTTCTCATGGATCCCTTGTCCTGGGCCCCCACTTCCCTCGGGCCCCAGTTTGACAGTCACCTGTCTTCCCATTTCCAGGTATCCAAAGGCACTTCTTGGGTTTCCCAGACCAAAGACCATTGAGTAGAATGGGACTTTGATTCTGTGTGCTATGTAATCTCATTGTGGGCACCTTGAGCTGAGCCAGCCAGCCAGATGGGGCAGGCTACATGGGAGCTGCTGCTGCTGCTGCTGCTGTTGTTGCTAGCTGGCCCTGCTCTACCTAGCCAGCTTGCAGTTCATTCAGGAAAATGCAGGCCTCTTTACCCACCGTGTGGTAAGAACTGCATTCTCTTCATTAAATGCTAGAGTAGCTCCTCGAGGGTAAGATTGACTAGATTTGTGCACATGTATGTTCTCTCCGTGGAGGCAGATAATTGGAATCTATTTTTACTCTAAAAGCGGGGATAAGCACATTACATGAAGCTGGAATGTAGGGACCCACAGCCATTATCTTCTCTAATTTGGCCTGTTTCCCATTAAAGCACAGCCTTGTTCAGGGTATTCCTTTGCTAAATGACCTTTATTAATTCCCCATTGCCTTAGGCTGGCATTCAAGGCCTTCTCCAACCTGTCCCCCACCTTCCATTTTCTCTCATTACTTCTCCACATTCTAGCCAGACTACTTCTAGTCCTCAAGTACATTCTGTGCTTTCCTGTTTCCATGGTTTTTTTTTGTGTGTATATGGATCTTGTCCCTCAAAAGAACTGCCCTTTTCCATCTATGCATGTCTAAATTGTAGTTGATCTTCAAGTCTTAGCTCTAATACCATATCTTCCTGAAACCTCCTCTAATCTCCCCTGGTTACTAGGCAGAAATACTCCCTATGAACCTCTAAAGTTCTTTTCCACACCCTTTCTCTTAGCACTCCACTTTCCCTTGGTGTTCTGTAGTTTGGAGGGTGTATTTCTTAACTCCCCTAATAGGTTCTGTGGTCCTCGAAGGCAGAAAAGTCATCTTATTCATCTCTGAATGTCTTGCATGACCAACACTATGGAACAATAAGGTGTTCCAGAGATTAGGATCTCAGAAACATACCTAAGGAGTGAACAAGCCAGAAACTGTTGAACTTGGTCTTTTGGCCAGAATGAGGCAATTACCCAATTCTCTTCATTCATCTCTACTTTCAAAAGAGGCTAATTTTTACTCTTTTTACCCTGGGTAATGTAGAAGAACTTTTATAAATCCAAGGACTATAAGGTATTAAGATTAAATGTTGGCCATGGTTGACATCCCTGTTGTGGAGATCTTCTAAGTTTTGGAAGGGGAGGGAGGGAATAAGTATTTATAGAGTAATGCCAGGCACTGTACTAAACTAGAACTTTTTACAATTCTTTTCTCTTCTGATCCTCACAGAAACCCTGGGAGGTAGGAGCTATTATTATTGCCATTTTACAGATGTAGGAAACTAAGGCAAACAAAGGTTGAGTGGTTTGTGCAGGACCACATAGCTAGTTATTAATTGAGGCTGGATTTGAACTATTTCTATGCTGATGACTCTCACATCTACCTATCCTGCCTTGACCTTTCTGTTGATATCTGGTCTTGCATTTTGAAAGAAGAGACTGAGAAGCCGTTCTGGGCAAAGATCTGACTTACTGTGAGCAAGGTAACCTAACAAGCCAGAGGTCTACAGAAACTTGGTATGGTCTGAGATCCAGAGTTGCTAAATACACACTCTCTTACAGTTTCATTTTGTTCTTAACAGCAAATCCCCAACTCCTGTTTCTGGGAAATCCCCAACTCCCCTGCAAGGGCTAGCTGCCCCCTTGCATGAATCAGTTTGATATAAAGTCTAGTATAATGTCTAATCTCACTTTTATGATTAATGTAGTGACATGCTGAAAACTATTATTCAGGTATTTACCTGGGACTACATTCTCCATTCTCTCTCTTTTTAATAGTTCTAAATACTTTTTTTATATTATCATTTCAGCACTTGCCCCCTAGCAGGAGGTGTGAACTTTTCTTTTTTTTATTCTTGCCTCAAATACACCTTAAAACACAGCATTTTTAAAAGAAGATTTTATTTTCCCAATTACATGTAATAACAATTTCCCACATAATTTTTTGAAGTTATAAGATCCAAATTGTTTCCCTCCAGAGATGGCAAGCAATTTGATCTGGGTTATATGTATATTATTATCATGCAGAACATACTTCCATATTGTTCATTGTTGTAAGAGAATGCTCATATAAATCCCCCAAATAAAAATAAATAAACTAGGGTGAATTATTGTATGCTTTGATCTGCATTCTGACTCCAATAATTCTTTCTCTGGAGCGGTATAGCATTCTTTGTTGTTAAGTTGGGACTACTTTCTTAATCTTGTTCCATACACAGGCTTTTTGTCTGGGACTATAGTCTTACTACAAATCACACAGTTACATGTTATAACTCTGATAATCTAAGCACACTTCAAGCATTGATTAAAGCATTGATTATTGATTTTTCACATTACATTCTCTGTCTGCCTCTAAAACATCTTCAACTGGATGTCCAGTAGACTTCTTAAACTCAATATATCCAGAACAAAAAATCATTTTCTTCCCCTCCAAGTTCTCTTCCTTCCTCACCCCTCCCTTCCCTGTTACAGTGGAAGGCAAGGCCCTCAGACTCAAAACCTAGGAGTCATCCAGGATTTCTCACTGCCACTCACTCCCTACATCCAATCTGTTTCCAAAGCCTGTTGATTCTACCTTTATGACATCTTTTGAATGTGCCCCCTTCTCTCCTCTCTTGCTGTCCCAACCCTGGTGTAGGCTCTCATCACTTAACACCTACACAGTTTCAATAGCCTTCTTGTGGGACTCATTAGCTGCTTCCGGTCCCTTCCCATTCCAGTCTGTTCTCCATTCAGCCATCAAAGCAATTTTCCTAAAACATCAGTCCAACCACCTCAGACACTGTCCCCCCACTCTAACCCCTACACCCACAGGACCCTCAGTAGATCTAGTGGCTCCTTATCACCTACAACTACAAAATCCCTTGCTTTGGCATTCAAAGCCCTTCTCAACCTCTCCTACATGAACTCTTCCATCCAGTGATCATGGCCTCTGGGCTGATCCATGAACAAAACTTCTTTGTCTTGGCTCCAGGCATTCTCTCTGACTGTCCTGGTTGCCTGGAAGACCCTCCCTTCTTGTTTCTCCCTACTGGCTTCTCTGGCTCATTTTAAGTCTTATCTAATACCTACCTAATTCCTATGAGAAGCCTTTCTATTTTTGTGTTTTCTTTCTCTCAATCACTTCCTATTTAAATTGTATATAGCTTGCTTGTGTATATTTACTTGCTGTTGTCTCTCCTGTTAGATTTTTTTGGACATACTATATGTGTTAATAGTATATATGAACTCCCAACTCCTTCCCATTGCCATTTGCAGATGTCACCAGGTTGTGAAGGATAGCTAACATGTTGAATGGCAGAATTAATATTAAAAAAGATAGAGGCTGCTTAAAACATTAATCCAAGTCTAACAAGATGAAATTTAATAGGGAAAAATATAAATTGCCCTTGGGGGAAAAATTCAACTTCACAAGTATAAAATGGGAGAGTATGGCTAGACAGTTTGTCTCAGAAAAAAAATGGTACTTTTAATGGACTCTGAGTTCAAAATGAGTTAGAAATGTGATTTGGCAGCTAAGACAGCTGATGTAGTCTTGGGGGAAAAATAATTAATTTTTAAACCTTTATTTTCTGTATTAGACTTGATACTAAATATTGGTTCTAAGGCAGAAGTGCAGTAAGGGTTAGGCAATTGGAGTTAAGTGACTTGTCCAGGCTCACACAGCTAGGAACTGTTTGAGGCCACATTTGAATTCAGGACCTTCTGCCTCCAGACCTGGTTCTCAATCCTCTGAGCAACCTAGCTGCCCCTAATGCAATCTTAAACAGTATTAACAGAAGCATGTTAGTTAGGAACCTAGGACTAGCAATGATGCTTCTCTCTGCTCTGCTCAGATCAGAGCTCATCTGAGATATTGAGTCCAGATCTGGGTACCACCATTTAGGAACCAAATCTTGATAAGCTAGGACTCATTGGTTAGAAGAGGGGTAGTCAGACCTGGATGGGCTTGAAGTTCAGGCCATATGATAATCAGTACTGTTTAGCTGGAGAAGAGTCATGGAGGGGCATGATAGTTTTTGAAGGCCTGTCATGTGTCAGAGGGAGTAGACTTATCTTTGGTCTCAGAGGGCAGAACCAGGAAGAATGGGAGCGAAAGTATGAAAAGGGGAGATAGAAGGAAAACTTCCTAACAGTTGCAGTTCTCCAGAAGTAGAATGGGCTGCCTTTACTGGAGTCTTTAAGAAATACTGCATGGATAATTGGATGTTATAAAGGGGACGCTGGATGAGGTTTAGTTTGGACTATACCACTTCCAACTCTGAGATCTGGCAAAGGATCAGTGTATTCAAGATTTAAATGCCTGGTATGCGTGTAAACAGACTTTCTCTGTTTTTGTGATCTGAGATGACCTGCTCTTGTTCTTTTCAGGATGCTATGAATGTAAATCCAAGAAATTAGAGTTTTTCAAGTCTAGGAGTATGATGGGAGCATTTTAGTCCTATTTAGATTTTTATTATTTTATTTTATTTTTTAAAAACCCTTACCTTCCGTCTTGGAGTCAATACTGTGTATTGGCTCCAAGGCAGAAGAGTGGTAAGGGTAGGCAATGGGGGTCAAGTGACTTGCCCAGGGTCACCCAGCTGGGAAGTGTCTGAGGCCAGATTTGAACCCAGGACCTTCTGTCTCTAGGCCTGGCTCTCAATCCACTGAGCGAGCTACCCAGCTGCCCACCCCCCCCCCCATTTAGATTTTTAAAGTCATTGAGGAGAATGTTCTCAGTTATAAGAACAGTAGTATAAGAACAGTGTGATCAGGATGTGTGATATCTATGGAGAAAAAAAATAGAGGCCAGTGTGGAAGCCACCCAGTGTCATTAACACTGCCTGTTTTTCCCATGTTTTGTTTTGTTTTGTTTTGTTTTGTTTTACTTTCATGGCAGGTATTCAGAGACTTGATTGACTGCTTTATCTGGTTGGATGAAGTCTCTGAATTTCACTTATATAAGTAGGTCTCATAAAAATGAAATTTTGTTGTAAATTTTTAGTGCACTACAGGTGTTAATGGTAAAGAGGAAAACTTGTTCTGTTATCATGGAAGAGATCTTAAAGGAATGGATTCCTGATAAATGCAAAAAGAATTCTTGACCCATCTTTGATGTTTAGGAACTTTTAATTTTCTTTGTTGTCCTACTTGAGCTTATAAAATAAACACCAAATGCAGATTCCTGTTTGGACCATTACTGAAATCCTGACCCTAAAGAAAAGTGACTCAATAATGAATTTGGCTTCTGAACTTCTTTTTGGCTCTACAGCACTACATATAGTAGATTTAGAAGAAATATTAGAGTACCCCCCACCTCTTTTACAGATGAGAAAACTGAGGCCCATTAAAAGTGGGAGTCCTCTCCCAGGCCCACCCAAGGAGCAAGTGAGTGGTAGAGTTTGTTCTTGGTTTCTCTTTCCACTCAGCTCTAGTTACTTGGAAGTCATGTTTTCTTTGCTGTGACTTGATGAGAATTGGTGAAAATTCTGAGCCACAATGAATTTGGAGAACCATTACTCTCTTTATTTCCTCACCTACTTAGAAATACTGGTCAGGAACAAGAAAACAAGAACAGGCTGAAATAAGTGTTGGTTGGTGAGTATGTAGGCAAATACTGACTTTGGTGAACTCATAGTTTTTCATACAAAGATTTTTAATTCATTAATCCTTAAATACTTGGATATTTCCATGAATCTCTAATCTCCTTGGTGTACGGCTTCTCTCTATGATGCAGGTCACAGGAACGGTGCTAAGAATAACACAATCTTCAGTCTACAAATGTTAACTTAGCTGATAGCTCTCTAAGTATGTAAATAGTCAGCACACAGGAACTCAAGTAGACTAAGTAGGTAGGCCTTAACTGTCTACCTCCACTAGCCTTCTTAACTGAAAGCTACCAGGTATTGAGATGGCAGGCTTGTATGTTAATAATTAGAATCTGAAAAAAGAAAATCATGCAGCTTACACATATACACACCTACACCCTGATACCTCTTCCCATGTATCCTGGTGTTTATGATTTCCCTGATATGGTAGAAATGATTAACAGCAATTTGTGGCTCCCTGTTTTCTATCTTCTTCATGGTAGAATTCTAAGAAAAATCATAATATCATTCTTCATAATACCATTTATAGCAGTAGATCATGAATGTTGCAGTCTTTATAGCTTAGCCCTCTGTTAGTTAACAGTTCAGGTCCTCATCACCTCTTTTCTGGGCCCTTATAATAACTATCTAACTATTTCTCATTATCCTCCCAGTCTCTTCCCTCTTTGATCTAGGGCTTCATCCATTTATTCATTCATTCATTTATTTATTTCATCACATTCCATCATTTATTTATTTATTTATTTGCCACTGCAAAAAAATTCTAATAGAATCTCTGAACTGAGAGAAACCTCACAGGTCATCTAGTCCAACCTCTACTGGAGAGAATTCAGTCCGAGTAGGGATCTCCTATCTGTGTGCCCTTAACCCCTTCTCTAGCATTCTTCCCAGATCTCCAATTCAGTCTCAGATACAAGACTTCTAATGATAGAAAATTAGTTACCTCGTGAGATAGCCCATTCTACCTTAAGAGAGATTTAATATTCACCCCTTGGGTACCCATGGCTCTTTCTGAGGCCCAGTGAAATAAATGTAATCCCTTAGAACATAAAGACAGCTATTAGGTACCTTTGGTCACCTTTTCTTCAAATTAAATATATTCAATTCCTTCAACCAGTCTTTTTATGGCATGATCTCTCTTCCCTCATTCTGGACGTGTTCCCTGTCTTGACCCTCTCCACCATGGGTTACCTGCTGCATAATTGTTATTCTCCCTCCCCTGTCCCTCCTCTTCCTCCCCTGAAAAATTGGTGTCTGCTCCTCTGAGAAGTGAGCTTTCACCCCTCCCTTGCCAGAAGTAAGCCTCTGCTTTACTGTGAACAGCTCCATACCATCCTGCTAGGAGTATTTTGTTATTCCTTACTCTCCCTTTCCAATTGTCCTTAATGTGGTGTCTTCTCCCATCAGAATGGAAGCTCCTCAAGGACAGGGACTGTCTTGCTTGCATTTGTATTCCTGGTGCTTGACACAGGGAACACAATAAACACTTATTAAATGTTTTATCTGTCTATACTCCTTCCTGAAATGCCATTATCTTTTTTTTTTTTTTAATATGTTAGCCAAGACTGAACACCAGAGTAATGCTAGAGACTTTATTCAGTGCTTTTTTAGAATCTGGGTAACTATATTTAGGGTATTTCTTTGTTTTGTCAGTCCACTATGAGAATGTGTAAAAAAAAATCTTTGATTTTTGTTATCATAGGGAATTCCCTTCCCTGCACAAATTGTAGCTGTCTTTGATCTAGTCCATAAGACTGAGGAAGTTCCCTGACACACAAAGAAGAGGTTAAATGACTTGTCCAGGATTTTATAGCTGGTAAATGTAGAATTTGAATCCAGATCTTTTCTTACTTCAAGCCCAGTAATATGCCAGGTTACTGCTACAACCAGTCTAATAACCCTGTTGAAGAAAGAAATAAGCTTAGCCTAGAATGTCCTGTTCTTGACGAAGCCATGTTGACTTTTGGTGATCAGTGTTCCTTGATGATTTTTATTAGCTATCTCTTTAGTAGTAAAGTTTGGAATTGTGCCATGAATAGAAGTTGAGCTCACTGGCCTGTACTCTGAAACCCCTGTTTTCTTTTCTTTTTTGAAAATCAGAACATTTGACTCTCTCCAGTTCTCTAGGACTACTACTTGAACTTTCAAAAGTTACTGATAGTAGTTTGACAGTCACATGTTCCTATCCTTGAAATATCTGAGGGTGTAATTTAGCTGAGTTTGGTGACATCACATCCTCAGGGGTTGCTACTTGTCTCATACTATTGAGCTTATTTGGGGTATCAGCTCACTCTTGGCCATTTTTGTTTGGTCCTTTTTGGCCTGAAGATCCATTCTCTTTGACAATCAAGTCAGTGAGCATTTATGAAGTAGAGGTACTGTGCTCTGCTCTGAAAATACAAATACAAAAGTAAGATTTCTTGCCCTTAGGGAGGCCAAGAGATAGAAAAGGTAAATGATTTGCCCAGGTTACACAGTTAGAAAGTGCCTGAGATGGGATTTGAACTAGGGTATTCCTAATGCTAACTTGGCTCTATATATCCTTTATGGGGAGCAACAAGAAGGCCAGTTTAGCTAAGAGTGTAGATATGAGGAAGAAATACTAGAATGTGCCTTCAAACCTGAAAAACAGAAGCAAATGAAAGTTATTATTGTCCTATCTATCCAGAACAAAAATATAGACAGGAGGAAAGGGGGCTCATCAATGTCAAAATCTGTACTACAGGGAGCTTAAGAAGGAGGAGGGAAGAGAAAAGGTCATCAGATTGGACAGTGAAGAGATCTTTATTAACTTTAGAGAGGTTGCTTTTGGTTGAGTGATAAGGTTGGTTGCCAGACTGCAAAAGGTTCAGAAATAAGGTATTCTAATGCAAACTTTTTGAATCACAAAGTAGTTGTCTTTCCCTTCTACAAATCCATGATCAAACAACTATCAAGCTGATGTTCTTAAAGCTCTGGTCTAACTGTGCCACACCACTGGCTCCATCTTGCCTCTACGATCAGATACAGACTTTTCTGTTTGGCATTTAAAGCACTTTACAACCTGGCTGCACTCTACATTTCCAGTCTTACTGCACATACGCACGCGCGTGCGCGCAAATCCCCTCCTCCCCCCCCCCCCCCATATTTAGCCAAAGCCCATAATACCATATATTTCATAGCTCTATGTTTTGGCACTGCCTGTCCCCCTTCCTTGGATTGTGCAAGTCTATTCATTGCCCCATGATTGATCTTCAGAGACTTGAAGATAACTTTTATGCTTCCCTAACTCTTCCATTCTCCATGCTAACCATGCCCATTTCTTCCATCTGATCCTCTCCTGATGTGAACTCTAGACCCTTCTCTATCTTGACTGCCATCACTTTCCAGCTGGTCACCCTCCAGCTTATCAGTGCCGTTCTTAAACTATGGTCTCGTGTTATCTTATATACTAGACTGGTTGCTCCTTGAGGGCAGAGCCTCTTTTTTTTTTTTTTTTTTTTTTTTTTTTTTTTTTTTTTTTTTTTTTGGTTTTCTTTGGATCTGTGCTTAACATAGAACCTGACAGTGTCATACTGACATGAAATCATTAACAGTTACTCCAAATTTGGCCATAAATCCATCTTATTCTTTCATCCTCTAATCAGATTTCCCTTGGCTTTTCCCAGTGTATGAGGCATTTTATCAGAAGCTCAGCTGATACCTACGGAAACTGGAAAACATTTTCCTTCTTTGCTAGTTTCTAGTTTCCTAGTAATCCTATTAGAAAATGAAATTAGTTTGGTTTGACATGACTTATCCTTGATGAAGACTGGCTGACTCTGGTCATCTCCACTTCCCTTTCTAGGTGTTTGCCAATCATCTATCTCTGTACTGATCCATTCTAAAGTATTCCCAGGAATGGAAGCCACACTTGCTGACCCACCATTGGCAGACTCTTCTTTGCCCTTGAGCCATTCTCTATGATCTCTCCAATCCCTCCCAGCTGCTAGCTCCCCTAGCTCTGCTTTGCTCTTTATCTGGAGCAGGAGAGTGAACTTCATAGAGAGCAGCTAGGGGTGTTCTGCTGTTTCCATATTGGGGGCCAACTCCCCCATGAGTCATTCTTGTTTGTGGTTTTCAACGTGAAGGTTGTCATTGGCAGAGAAAATGGAGCTAAAGAAGAAGTTGTCAGTTATGGTCATCCCATTCACCCCAAGCAACAGTTGAAGCCTTTCTTCCAATTTCTTTTTTCTCTTAGTAGAGCTAGAAAACGAGACTGAATAAAGCAAACTCATTAAAAAACAACCCCTTTCTGTTTGCTCCACTCATTCTGAGCTTTAGCATTCCCGACACTTTTTTTTTTTTAATAAATGCCACATTCTTCTATGTATCCCCAGTTCCCTGGCCTGGCTTCCTGGGAGTTCCCTATGCATCCATTCCATTTTCTTCTTCTCAGAATTATTTCCGTTGCATTTTCAGAATTTCATTATCGACCATCTCCCAGCTCTCCTAGGCCGACCTCCCCTGAAGCATTTTACTCTAGGGGCTCTTGCCTGTCTTTCATCTGAACCCTTTGAAACCTGCTTTTCCCAAATTCAGGATGCACAGAACATGAGCTCTGATTTACTGTCCTTCTTTATCACATGTGCTAAGAGGCAGTGGTCACTGCCTCCAGACTCCCATCATTTCCATCCCAGGAGCCACTTCCTTCCTGTAGGTGAGAATCAGACCCAGTATGGGAATTCCCCTCTCTTATGGAGAATAAAGTGATCACTA
Organism: Gracilinanus agilis; assembly: GCF_016433145.1. Lineage (NCBI taxonomy): Eukaryota > Metazoa > Chordata > Mammalia > Didelphimorphia > Didelphidae > Gracilinanus > Gracilinanus agilis. Next base: position 18,176,902 of record NC_058134.1, on the reverse strand, counting down.
AGGCAAATCAGGATACTATTAGCGCCTTTGCTTATGGTAGAAAGAGAGAACTTTAGGCAGTGGCTAGATAATTAATGTCTCCCCTCAGACCTTTGATTGCTGTGTGTCAGACACATTAGCTATTTCCCAAGCCCAACTATTTCCTCTTTCTTGCTAGGTGGTCTGTGGTGTACCCCTATAACAAAACCACTTTTGTTTCTCATTCATCATTGATCTTCACCCAAATACTCTGCATGATGTTTTCCCCCTCAGGTTACTGGATTTCCTCAGAAGAGTATACTTTGTTAATAGAGTGCTATCCTAACCCCTTTTCTTTAGCCTCTTTCTTTGGAGCAAGATATTTCCAACCAGATCTATAGTCAGGTTGTGGGGTTTATTCGTCCATGCCTCAGTGATACACGAGTTCATATTTGCCTTCTTATATTACAACCTTTACTTCTTTTTGTTTGTTATTTAAACTTTGGTCATTTATGTAGAGTTGACATTTAGAGCCATTACATTTTCCTCATAAACTAATGCACTTTCTACCGGTTCTAGTTTACAAGATTATTTTCCCAAATGAATCTGAATCTACTATTAGAATGTCCATTCCCCACTGTAAGGATAGTGGGCAGGGAAATTCAGTTTTTACCCAGTAAATCATCTTAATTTATGGAAGTGCAAAGGCGTTCCAACCATTGTAAGGGTTCAGTTATATTTTAATTTGATAAATATTGTCATAGTCTTAACTCCAAATTTTGACTTAATAGGAAACATGGAATTTAGAGGTCATGGTATGTAAATTTGCCCCATTTTTGTTCTGTTTCTCAACTGTTATTTAATTGATTTTAAAACAATGACACATTTTAAAAAGATTGATAGGAAGTCATCCATAATCAGTTCATTATTTTTTTAAAATTTGGGTCTTAGTATGATTTTTATTTAATACAATAATATATTTCTGGTCTTTTTTTTAAATCAGCAATACTGGTGTTGCTGCTTATTTCATTATTATTTATGTGGACTACCCAGCATATTTTTTTAATGTTGAGGGTCAAAAGGTTTTTTGTTCCCTACTTGTCATCAGGATTTATTTTCTTTAATCCTAGGATTAGCCTTTGGCCCTCTTTGGTATCTTTTCAAGTGCTATCATGGCTCTCTGTCTGATGTTACAGTGACCAGAATGCAATAGTATTTTATACGTTGTCTCAAGCACCTATAAAAGGACATCTTTCTGCTTCTGTCTTCATGAACAAACTAGTTATAAGCTTTTCTGTAGAGCCTTGTTGCCTATTACTTCACTCTTTCTGGAGTGTAATTTAGCACTTCCAAAGACTTTGCTTTTCTTTTTCTCACAGTTTATTTACTTTTTTTTAAAAAAAGACAGTATTTTATTCCCAGGTTTTAGTGCTGACATGTGCTACATACAAATTACTTTGAGATTTGATTGTTTTTGTATTTTTAGGACAATTTTAACTTTGAAACACTGTGGAATCTATGCCCTGCGTCTTCAGAGAGGAAATTCTCTCATTAACATTCTACTTTTAGCTTAGCTGGCTTTTATACTTGTCCCTGAACTGCAGTGATTCCCTGGTGTTTTCAGTTTAACTTGTTAGGCACCCTGGCATCAGATGATATTACCAGGACTATGTGTGGTGTAGGATTAGTTGTTATATGTTCTGCGTCATTACTTGACCTAGTATATATAGTGGACTTATTGTACAAAGCATGGAAGTAGGAATTGTGTATTCTTCCATTTGGCTTTGTGCAATTCACTACTATCTCTGTTTTTTCCTACAAAAAATGAAAATCATAAGACTAATCACCTTTCATGGTAAGTTGCCTCTTTAAAACCAAATTGATGACAATAAATATGTTCTGGCGCATTCTTGGTAGTTACTTTTATATCCCATTGAGGTATCCATGTGTGGTGTTCAGAATTCCACTCATGAAAAGCATGTACCTTGTCTTAGTAACCTTGAAAGCCAATATTTACAAAGTTAGGACCCAGATTTAAAACCAACAGATTGGTCATTCCTTGTTCTGTGTTAGCACTCAAGATAATACTGGGCATATTGTATCCATGTCTACTATGTGCATGAGTTTGGAGATGAATTCAGTACGGGAAGAGGGGAAGACGGAGAAATCTGCCTTGCCAAGTTTCAAGGATGCCCAAATATAGGATGTGTTTTATTTTATTTATATATTTATTTATTTTAAAATAACCCTTACCTTCTGCATTAGAATCAATACTGTGCATTGGTTCCAAGGTAGAAGAGTGGTAAGGGCCAGGAATTAAGTGACTTGCCCAGGATCACACAGCTAGGAAGTATCTGAGGTTAGATTTGAACCTAGGACCTCCTGTCTTTAGGCTTGGCTCTCAATCCACTGAGCTACCCAGTCTTGTGAACCCAGATAGAGAATTCTTCTGACCTTGACTTCTGGCTGCACTGGTTTGTGAGAGATGTTTTGTCTTCCCATATTTTCTAATATTCCCATATCACATGGACATGCCTTGTCTCCCCAATAAAACGGGAATTGGTTCTGGTGGTTTGTATGTTGGGAGGCAAATCCTATGGGCACAGAAATCTGTTTTGGGTTTCTACTGGGCATGTCTTCCCCTTAGATGTCAATGTCTGCATCTTCTTTCACTACAGGCTGTACCTGGCAATTGTCACCCTGACAGTTGAAGTGGGTGCTGAGAGCTTTTCTCTCCTGGCCTATATCTCACTGCCTCCTAGATCTCTCTCCTGCAGTATTCTCTTGGCACTGTCTGTAAATTCAGCCTGCCTTGAGATAAATTCATCATTTCTCCTCTGTGCCTACTTCTCCTAACTTCTTGCCTAAGAATTTTTGTAATAGCACCATGATACTTTCATGCTGCCCAGGCTCACCTTTGACTCTTCCTTCTTCTCATGTTTCCCATCCACTTAGCTGCCAAAGCTGCACATTTGTCTCTACAGTTCTCTTGAATCAGTTCCTTTCCTACCACTCACATTCCCAACCATTGTAGTTCAGGTCCTCCTATGCCCCTGATTAGACTCCTGGACCAGCCTCTAACTGAGCCCCTGCCTTCACTCTCTTCCCCTCTAATGCAGTGTTCATATAACTGTTGGATTAATCTTCTTAGGGGACAGGTTTGCTGGGGTCAATCCTCAATTTTTCTTTTTGAAAATGCTCAAATATTTTCAGTGGTTGCCTATTATGTATTGGATAAACAATAGGCTTTTTATCCTGAAAAGGTTCCTTACAATAGGATTCCAACCTACTCTTCTAGCCCTAGTTCATATCACTTATTTTTCACACTTGGTGTTCCAACCAGACAAGTACTAGCTGTTCCAGATCTTGTCCTCCCCTGAATGCCTCCATTTATAAGCTATTTCACACCTGGAACCTGCTCTTTCCCTCTCTCTGCTTTTTGAAATTACCATATTTTGATAGCCCTGGGCAGGGACTACTTTTTCCATGAATCCCAGTGGAAAGATTTCCTCCTGCCCTTTTCCCCTGGAGTCATCCCGAGGTCCATAGAATCAGAATTTCAGAGCTCAAATGGACCTAGAGATTGTCTGTAGGCTCCTGGTCTTATTATACAGTTGAGAAAACTAAAGCAATTTGGTCAGGATTAAGCTGATGGCATTGGAACCCAGAGTTCTCTGGCTTTAAGTCTGGGGCTTTCCCACTGTCCCAGGCTGCCTTCATCTTGCACCTTGCCATGTTCAATTTGTCCTTTTTATTTATGAACGTGTTTCATCCCCATTAGATCCTGACCTTATCAGGGGCAAACTTTGTGTGGTTGCTTTAGTGCAGTGTTTTGTAATTTGGTCAGCGGCTAATGAATGTATGGAGACTTGCAGTGACTAGAATGTGTCTCTTTGGAAGAGACACCCTGCCTCCTAGTTGGAATTGGCCCATCCTTAGCCCCTACCCAGTTTGTTTTCTAACTGCTGGAAATCTCCAGGATGGCTGCTGGGAAGACCCAAGAGTTAGGCTTGTTTCCTCGGTTTTATAGAGTGGAGAGCGGCAGCAGTCATATAGCCCACCTCCCAAATCCCCCAGTATTTAATAGAGTGGACCTTCCTCACACAATCTTTCTTCTTTGATCACTGATGACTGGAGGACTGCTCTCTCTTCTTTTTAACCCAGCTTTTCCTAATATGACTTTGCTCATCTCTACTAGCCTCTCTCACTCAGTTGCCTTCCCCCAAGCCACAGCTTCTCTCTCCCCACTTTGCCTTCCTTGCAGACTAGAGATTGAAAAGTATATTTTTTCCACTACAAAAGCTCTCTTTTCTCTACTCCTTTTACCTTCACAAAGCCTGAAAATTAACCCCCTACTCCTTTGTGAAGGATCAGGGAAGAAAAACCAAGTGGAGTGAGTGGGAGAAATATAGCTAATATTAAGGTAGCTGGACATCTCTGAGGGCTGTTGGAATTGCAGACCTTGAAATCCTGATCCACTTTATGTCTATCCCAAGCCAACTTGGGATAGAAGAACGGCTATTGCTTCCAGTTTGAGTGTGCATGCTTGGTATAGGCATGCATTGTACTAGAGCCACAAAGAAATATATAGTTCTCTAATCACAGGATTATAGCTCCTGAAGAAAGCCCCATAGCCTGAGTCTAGGAGGCAAGAAAATCCAGTGCTAGACTTTTATTCAGTTTTAAAAGTGTCTGACAGATATTTTGTACTGTTCTTAAATGTACAGGTTAATGATGTTTTAAAAATTAAGTTGGCAGAACCATTTCGGTGACTTTTATGCTCAGCTTTCAGACACCTAACCTTTTTCTTGTAATCTGACATTATGGATGACCTTGGTCTGGGGTGAGTGGTATGGAATTACTTTGAAAGGTTTAAAAAAATAAAAGCTTGAAAATATCACTTCTTAGTTTTCCACCCATTAACGAAGCCACCCAGCCTTTCTCTTCTGAAGTATTTCAGATACTGGCAGAGTTCAGCCGTACCCAATTTTGCTGCTCTTCCAGCATAAGCAGGTCTATTGTGATATTTATCTGAATTCAAACAAGGCTAATTAAAAGAGCTGCTGACAGTTGTTGTGATCTGACTTTGACTGCAGCTTGATGGTCATTATGGGTAAATAATGAACCAGGTCTGCAAATGTAGCAGCTGCCAACTTGGGATAGAAGAACGGCTATTGCTTCCAATTTAAGGATCTATCGACCGCTTCCCTTCTCCCTGCAGATCTGCAGCAGAAAACTAATGTTTTCTGCTGCTGTGTATTGTGGTTTCAGCTGTTTCAAATATCACCTATAATTTCCTTCTTTAATATTTAACTTAGCACATTATTAGCTTTCAGAGCTAACAACTTTTGTGTTTCAAAGAAGTTTTGCTATTTCTTTATGTGTGATAAAACTAGCTAACCAGCTGTGGTTTATTTATATGTATTTAATTTGTTTATTATTCAAGGAACTGTAAGTCTAAGAGAAAGGGGAGGGACAGCCTTGTGAAGACTTATTTTCAAATCCTCTAGAAATGTTTTTCTTTGAGAAAGATGCATGGTGTTTGGGGCCTTAAGGCTTTTGTTTCCTTAAGGGTAGATATCCTATTTAGGAGAGTGCCCAAACCTTAGCTTTGGTTTTTGCTCTGCACATCAATAACTTGAGAAATGTTTGGATTCAGGGCCCTATTTATCAATACAGAGAAACTGCAGCGACTTTCATTAAAATGCTATTCTGAATATATTGTCGCTTCATCATGAGCTTTGCCTTGTCCCATTAGCAGAAAGGAACAGGTGCATTAAAGGGAAGAGAAAAGGCAAATTGCGATCATAGATTAATAGAACTTCCCTGTAGATCTCTCCCCATCCCCTTTTAAAAGAAAGTCTCCAAATTTAAAAGTCACATTCTGGAAGCTAATGCCCACCAGTACTTAACAACACCTCCCTAGCATTTGTTCAGTCTGTCTGCAGGATGGAAAGCAGGAGTATAGGCTTTGCTTTGCGCATAATGCAGCAGGACTTGGAGATCTTGCTGGGAGGAAATGATCCCAAACATGCCCCTGAAAGACAAGCCATACTTTGAAAAATAATGATGAAAAATTACCCATTTCTGTATGTATTTGTGTCTCTGTGTGTTTCAGAAGGAGGTAACTAAACTTTGTTTTCCTGACCAGAGAATGGTCTCAATGATGATCTCTGAATGTTTTTTTTTTCCCCTCTTGTTTGCAGCCTGAATAATGCCAAAAATAATGTTAACAAGGGGTGATGTTATGCTGGCTTATGTTAAACCAGATCACCTCCTAACATGTGCAGAGCCATTCATCTGTGTCCCCAAAACCCAAGAGAACATCTGACACAGGCCCTGGAACAGAAACAGTGATCACTTACAAATCAAACATGGCACGCTCTAAACTGATTGTGCACGGCAATCTTTTCTAGAAAGGACAACTAATTGAACATGATAAAGTGTAAAGTTAATTAACACCCTTAAATTTGTTGATTACTTTCACGGGATTATATTGTTCGTTGAGTAGCAGCTTTCTGTCCCAGCTGTCGCCTTTTTTTTAGCGAATGCCCTGGTAAACAATAGAGACACCATAACAAGTCGTAAATGGTCCCTGTGACAGCAGCCCCTTGTGAGGCTGCATCTGTAGAAAATGATTAGAACAATTGCATTTTAAAGACGGCTCACATTGCAGCCCAAGTCCCATTGGCCCTCTTCTTTATCTCTTTTGATGGCAGACTGGTTAAAACATTTAAGTTCTTTTGAGTAAATTAAGTGATTTACTATGTTTAGTTATACAGCCAGCTATAGGAGAGCTTTGTGTAGGCTTTGTGTAGACCTTGCCAGATTTTGATAGCACTGGAAATAGATTGACTTTGGTTATTGCTTCTTAGACATCAAATCCTTTTGTAATTGGGAGTTTTTAGACCTTTCTTCACTAGGAACAGTATTTGAGGTTGGTCCCCTTCTCTTTGACTCCAGGTAGTTGCTCTAAATGCTATCATTATAGTCTGTATTTCATCCTTTTTTGTCTAGCTTTTCTGTAAGCTCCAAGTAAGAGGCCTGAGCATATTCTCAGGACATACTGGCTTTGTTTTGGTATGCACAATAATAATTCACATTTATTTAACACTTAAAAATTTAAAAGAATTTTTCTTTACAAAGACCCTTTGAGGTAGTCAGTGTAGTTATTATTGTCCATATTTTACAGGTAAAGAAACTGAGACAGAGCAGGTTAAGTAATTTAGCCAATTATACACCTAGCCAACAGAAGAGATGAAATTTCTTTTGCGTTTTCTTACCTCAAATCTAGTATACAAGTGTGACAATGTCTCTTAACATATACAAGAATGAATGGGAATAATCACCATAGTCAAAGAAGCCTGTTACTTCCCAAGTCCAACACATGTTACTCCTGTTCTTCTTCTCATTCCCCAAAGTCAAAATTCATACTCTTGTGCCATGTTGATTGATGCTGACAGCTTCAGCTTTTTATATGTTCTTATGTTTAATAGAAAACTGGGATATAGCAGGAAAAGAAACTGAGTATATTTGTCAGAATATCAGAGAAGAGCATATGTAGTGTTAGTTTTTAAAACCTCTTTCCTGGGTCCCAAAAGGCAAAAGTAAGGAAGAAAAAGATGTTAAGCATAAATCCCTTTGACTGGATTTTAACTCCATGTCTGAATTTCTCATGCATACATTAGAATCACTCAAGTTATATATTGATGAGTCAATACGCATTTTATTAAGCCAATAGTAAGTTACAGGCATGGTGCTATATGCAGCCACAATGACTGCTTATCAGCATCAATTGAAGCTTAAAAAAAAGGGATGTATGTGGGATTCCCAAGGCATTTGCAGTGCCATGGAGGAAGTCTTTTATAGGGACAAAATGGAATCAATCAATCAGTAGGCAGTTATTAAGTTTCTACAATGGGCCAGACCCTGAGCTTAATGCTTAGGGAAACAAGCACAAAGAATGAAGCAGTCCTTACTTATAAAGAGCTCACATTCTCATGAGAGAGACAGTACACACATACACACATATGTGCATGCATTTATATATATGGTCATACATATATGCTGTAGAAATATAATGTATATTCCAGGCACTAAAAACAGCCAACAGCGTAAAGTCATGAAGACAAAGATGGAGTATTTTATGTGGGAAACAGAGAAGGCCACTTTGACCGATTGAATATATTTGGTTTAGACCCTGAAGATAGACAATGAACCAGAATTTTTAAAAATAAATTTTGAGGGGCAGTTGGGTAGCTCAGTGGATTGAGAGTCAGGCCTAGAGATGGGAGGTCCTGGGTTCAAACCCGGCCTCTCCCACTTCCCAGCTGTGTGACCCTGGGCAAGTCACTTGACCCCCATTGCCCACCCTTACCACTCTTCCACCTATGAGATGATACACCAAAGTTAAGGGTTTAAAAAAAAATAAAATAAATTTTGAGAGCTTTTGGTTTTATATCATTTACATTTCCTACTGTATTTCTCATTCTCCCACTCCAAGAGGGTCATCCCTTAGAACAATGAGGAAAAAAAGAGAAAAATATCAATGAATTTTTCCCCCCTTTTAATTATAGTTTTTCTTACATCTATTTGTACACTTAAGGAACTAGCCAGAACAATGAACAAGGCTGGCATCCCTAATCACTTCCACAAAAAAGGAAGGGATGATAGTGTTACATTGAGCCAAGCTCAGATTCTTTCACAGCACTGAATGCCAATTCTTTTACAGTTATTCTTTCTATTGACATTATTCTGGTCATTGTCTGAGTTATTTTCTGGTTTTGCTTCACTTGACATCAGTTTATATATGTCTTTCTATATTTCTTTGAATTCATCATTGATTACAAATACTATTCCAGTACATTTATTAATAATATTAATTAAAATTAAAATAATATTCCAGTACATCCCTTACCCTTACCTTCTGTCTTGGAGTCAATACTGTGTATTGGCTCCAAGGCAGAAGAGTACTAAGGGCTAGACAATGGGGGTGAAGTGACTTGCCCAGGGTCACACAGCTGGGAAGTGTCTGAGGCCAGTTTTGAACCTAGAACCTCCTGTTTTTAGGCCTGGCTCTCAATTCACTGAGCAGCCCCCTCCGGAATCCTTGTAGATTCACCAACACAGACCTAGAGGAACCCCTCCAGTCCACTGTTCTCTGTGGATAGATTTTACAAGAATCCCCCAGAATGAGAAGGCCTGGGCAGATTGCTAGGAGGAGTGAGATCAGCTAAGGAGAGGCACTGCAATAAAAAGACACTTTGCTTCATCATGGGTGTGAACCTCCATGATATTTTTGTGTTCTTATACTCTGCTGGACCCGTAGAGAACTTAATTTACCAGGTTCAAGGAGGAATAAATTCATTTTAAAAGGGTGAATGTACATCTAAGTGAAAATTTATGTATTTCAAAAACCAACCCTCAACTCTTTTCACCTTTTAAAATAATCTCTTTGATCAGCTTAACTCAAGCAAATCTATAATGGAGGAAACATGGTTTGTGGACAGGATCCTGGACTTGGCATGTGGCAATGTGAGTCCACATTTTACAAGCTGTGTGATGAGGGACGAGTCATTCCACCTCCCTGTTTTTCAAATACTGTGCCTGTAAATGAGGGAGTTGGACTTGATGGTCTCTAAAGAGCAGCTAAGACCTCTCCCAGTTCTGGATCTGTGATCCTAGGTGCAACTCTAGAAGAGACCGTATGGACATAGTCAGGTACTTATTGGACTAAATGGTTTCAGATGCTCTTTCAGTTCTGAGATTATTTGAATATAAGCATAATAAAAATATTTATAAAGTATTATTGTGTTTGTTTTTGAATATCTTTCCCACCAACCCTAATTTCATTACACTGCCTTTACTTTACGTTCCTCTAGTTTCTCATTACCGTCCACTCTTATATATCCTGTATACCTTTATATGTGCGTTCTTCCCTTATTAGTTATATGTTCCTTGTGAGCAGGGGCTGCTTCACTCTTCTCTTACATCCTCAATGTTTAATACAGTGTCTGTTATATACTAAGTACTTAATAAATACTTGTTGATTGATTAATTTTTATCCTTAGGTCTCAAAGCATTATGCTTTATAATTTTCTAATGCAGTGATGGGCAAACTTTTCATTTTATTTATTATTATTATTATTATTATTATTATTATTATTATTATTATTATTATTTGGCAATGGGGGGGTCTTGCCCAGGGTCACACAGCTGGGAAATGTCTGAAGTCAAATTTGAACCCAGGACCTCCTGTCTCTAGGCCTGGCTCTCAATCCACTGAGCTACCCAGCTGCCCCCAGGCAAACTTTTTAAAGAGGGGCCAAAGGAAAGGAAATGCTCATCTGTCAGTCTGTTTCTAAGGCAGCTCTTTTGAAGTTTCATTGTACTGTATCCTACTCATTGTATTGGTCAGATTAGGAATAATGTTGTGCTGCCAGATAGAACATTTCAGGGGGGCACATCTGGCTCGCAGGCCGTAGTTTGCCCATCACTGCTCTAATGTATTTTTCATATAATGTTATCTGGTACGTGTCATATCCCCCTTGTAAACTATGAACTTTATGAAACTAGAAACCCTGTGCTTTATGTAAACTCATCTCTCATTAATAAATGTTGTAAGAATAGGCAGACTTTCCTTGGATTCAAGTCATGGCTTAAATTTAGACTTATCAAAATATGTTATTGCTTAAAATCTCTGAAATGCCATCTAAGGAACAGATTGGATTTTTTTTAAAAAAAGCAAACCTCCTCTGATGAAAAATCATGATGACTGGGGCAAATTAAAGCTCTCCAGGAGGCAGCTGGGTTGCTCAGTGCATTGAGAGACAAGCCTAGAGATGGGAGGTCCTAGGTTCAAATCTAGCCTCAGACACTTCCTAGCTGTGTGGCCCTGGGCAAGTCACATTACCAAAAAAAAAATAATAAAATAAAATAAATAAAATAAAAAGTTTGGCCATCACTGCATTATAAAATTATAAAGCACAATGCTTTGAGACTAAGTCACTTAACCCCCATTGCCTAGCCCTCACTGCTCTTCTGCCTTGGGACCAATATTGGGACCAATATTGGTCCCAAGGCAGAAGATAAGGGTTTGAAAAAAAAAAAAGCTATCCAAATGACAGTAAATTTAGAGCAACAAATAAGCCCTAATTTTTATCTAGTACTCATACTTATATATCTAAAAGATCACAATGGGATATGAATTAAATGAATCTGAAATGTGTTATAATTATTTAAAAGCTAACATGAAGCCTAAAATTTATGAAAATGAATATAACTTACATGTTCAGGAAAAATATTCTTGCCCCATATCTTATTCATGTTTTGTCCATTATTCAAAAGATAATAAGGAATTATAGGTAGTCCTGAGAAAAGGAACAAAATTTATTAAAGAAATAAAAACTAGGTCCCGTGAGCAAAAAAGAAGTTGATTTTAGCCTGGAGAAGACTAACAGAAGGATTTTATTTTTAGTCTTTGAAGGCTTTAGTGTAAGAATACTAAAATTTACCATACTCACAGATAATAAAATAAAATTATATAGACAATTAAGAGTGGCATCAGATATAAGTAAGAAATTTTAAATTTTAAGATGATTAATCAATTAAAAAGCATTTTTAAGTACCTATTATGTACTGAGATCTGGGGCTCTTAATACAAAAGTGACCTGCTCTTACATTCTGCTAATTATAGGACGTAGAATATAGGATTATACAACAACAACAAATGATAAAACTAAAAGGACAACTCCAGTCTGTAGTGGAGATGGAGGGAAACCAACGGACCTAAGGGAATAAGAAAAGACTTAAGCCTTAAAGGGATGAAAGGGTTCCAAAAGGCAAGAAATGAGGAGGGAGGAGGAGACAGACAAGTCTTGCAAATGTTCAGAGGAGAGAAATGGAATAGCTTGGAAGAAGAAGGTTAAGGTATGTGTATGGTAATAGGACACTTGACAAAATGCTCATTCTAGCTAGGTCCTACATAGGCTTTGGATTAATGGGGAAAAGCTTGGATTATATAGTTACAGAGGGCAGAGAGAAGGTTTCCTTTATATATTTTCTTGTCCATAGTCAGGGCAGCTATGCCCCCAGGACAATTAACATTGGAGCATGCTACCTGGCAAGGGCCTACCATCCTACTGTATGTAGCACTTTAAAAACAGGCTAGACAATTGTGAGGCTTGGAATATTTAGGCATTGGTATTCATCATCTTGGAGACAAAAGATCATATCAAATGAGTTCCTTATGGAGTTATCATTCTGATTTGTATTCATAATAAAGCTTCCTGAAAAAGGTAATAGATTGGAAGAAGGAAAAGTCATATAATATTAGAAAGTGCCACTTAGGAGGATTAAAAAGAAATGAAGAATAACATAGTGATCATGGTAAATTTAGACAGTATGTACAAAAGAAAATTATTAATTATTAAATTGTTAAATAATTATAAATTATTAAAAATACACCAATTGGAGCAGCTAGGTACCACAGTGGCTAGAGTGCAAGGCCTAGAGGTGGGAGCACCTTGGTTCATATCTGGTCTCAGATACTTCCTAGCGGTATAACCATGGGTAAGTCACTTAACTCTGTTTGCTTGGGTCTTGCCCTTCTACCTTTTGTCTTAGATTTGTTACTAAGACAGAAAGTAAGGTTGTTTTTTTTTTTAATGCATCTATTGACCATGTATGTTCTTTTCCTTTTTTTTTTTTTTAAACAAAAGTATGTGTAGGGTTTTTTTCAGGGGAGCTTTAAAAATTGTGTTTATTTGATTTGTTGGGCTCTGAGTTATTTCCTTCCCTTTCTTCCTATCCTCACATTCAAGAAGACCAGTATTTGGTATAGATCTATACGTGGAAGTATGCATTACATACTTCCATATATCAGTTCTTTCTCTGCAAGTGGGTAGAAGTTTCCTTCATAATTGATTTGATGATCATATTACTCAGAATAGTCTAGTCACTATTATTGTTCCTATGCACAAAGTCCCCTTGGTTCTGCTCATTTCACTCTGTATTATTTCATGCAAGTCTTTCCATGTTTTTCCAAAACTAACCTGCTCATCATTTCCACGACTTATTCAACCATTCCCCGACGGATGGGCAACCCCCTCACTTTCCAGTTCTTTGTCACCACTAGAGAGCTGCTATAAATATTTTAGAACTTATAGGTTTTTCACTCTTTTCCCTGATCGCCCTAGGAAATAAACCTAATGGTGGTATTGTTGGATGGAAAAAATTACTTTTCTAACTTTTGGGGCATAATTTCAGATAGCTCTCCAGAATGGCTGGACCAGTTCACAGTTCCACCAATCTTATATTTTCACAAGACTGTTATGTTTGTGAACCAGTAGTGTGAGATATTCTTGGCAATAACAAAATATATTTGTGTTTCTCTATATTTTTAAAACATTTAGTGACCCTGAGCAAGTCACTTAACCCCCATTGCCTAGCCTTTATAACTCTTCTGCCTTGGAGCAAATACATAGTATTGATTCTAAGGTGGAAGGTAAAGGTTGTTTTTTTTTTTTTTTTTTAAAGTAGCACTTAAAGTTATCATGAAATCCTAAAACAAGACAGAGCTGTAGGTATCAGAGATCCAACTCATTTATTTATTTATTTATTTTAGAAGAGAAACTAGATCTGGAGAAATTTAGGTTATTGTTTAAAATTATATAGTTGGTTCTTAGAATTAAGCCTTAAACCTGAATATCTTTACTGCTTGTCAAGTACTTTTTGCCTTACATCAGAGGTGATTTTGCAAGATATATGCCTGCCTTTTTGCATCTTTCTTCATGGGTCATTCTCATACTTCCTTGACTGGGTTATTCTGCTCACTATCCCTATTTTTATACCCAGCTCACACGATCCCAGAAGTGGTATATTATTGAGGAGAGATGGGTGCCTAAGAAATGGATTGAGGTTAGTTAGTAGCAAAGGAGGCCATTTGGCTAAGTTCAGAATTTGTGTGCATTGTAGTGAACTCTACCAATTCTGTCACCCTGAATCCCTAGTTTCCTTCAAGATTCCTCTCAGTGCTGTCTTCTTTGTGACGCTTCCCCCAGTTGCTATTAAGCAAAACTGACTTGTAGAATATCTGGTGTATATATTTAACATATGTCCATGTCTTCTCCCCCATTAAAATGTAATCTCCATGAGGGCAAGAATGGTTTCACTTTTGCCTTAGCTGCGTAAAACTGTGCCGAGCACTGGGGATATGGAGTAGGTACTTGGGCACTTCATAAATGCTTGCTGCCTGCCTACTAGCACGTTCTTCAATGCTCTTCAGAGCTGCAGACCACATCTCAAATCTGCTACCAGACATTTCTCCATCTCATCATGTTCCATCAGTTATTCCAATGGAGCAATGAGAGGGATAATGTGAGAGAGGAGAAGGAGCCTTGAATTTGTAGTCAGAGGGTCAGGGTCCCCTGCCTCTGCCCCTCATTCCTATATATGTGTCTTTGCACAGGGCACCTCATCTCTCCCATAAGGACCTTGGTGCTCTTAGCTGTAGAATGGACTGTGGGAACAGGATGACAACATGGCCTCTGAAATGCTTCTTGTGGTCCAAAATGTCAAAAAAAAAGTTTATTGTGTAACATCCCACCCCTCAAACTCCCTTCTCCCTCTGACTTCATTGTGCCCGTGGCACCCTCCCAGAACTACGGTAAGATGGAGTCATAGCGCCGATATTCCAGTTCCAGCTCTGTCCTTTACTACTCGTGTGACCTGGGGCCAATCAGACCACTGGGCCTTAGTATCACCTGTAGAATGAGGAGTTTGGAGCTGATGACCCCTTCTAAATCAGTTGTTCATGTTCAGTCTCTTATTATTGTTTGACTCTTCTCTTTCCTCCCTAAGTAATTATTCTATATCCACACATCTGTTTCCTTTTATTCTTGCTGCCACCAATCTAGTTACAGGCCTCTGTTACTGCCCTCCTGGGTTATTCTAATAATTTCCTTATAGGTTTTTGTACCTTCATTGTCTCTCCTTTTCTATATGCATGGATTGAGATAAATCAAGTCAAAATGCATTTGTTAATTGCTTATTGTGTACCATGCACTGTGTTAGGCTTGGGCTACAGAAGAAAGGCAAAAAGCAAAGTAACTGCCTTCAGGGAGCTCATGTTCTAATGAAGGAAACATGTAAACAAGTAGGGATGTATGAATTATATACAAAATAAGTGGAAGGCAATCAGAGAGGAAGGCATTAATTGCTGGGACCTGGAAAAAGACTTCTGGAATAGGTGATATTTGAGCTGAATTTTAAAGGAAATCAGAGAAGCTAAGAGGTAAAGATTGAAGGGATAAATCACTCAAGAAAGGAGCTAAAGGAGGAGGGGAAAGCATTTATTAAGCACCTATTCTGTGCCAGGTACTATGCCGAACATTTTACAAATATTATCTCATTTGATTTTTACAACAACTCTGCAAGGTAGATGATGTTATTGTCCCTATTTTATGATTGAGAATACTGTGGCAGACAGAGGTCAAGTGACTTACTTAGGGTCACATGATTAATAGTATTTAAGGTTGGGTTCAAACTTGGGTCTTCCAGACTCCAGGCCTAGTGTTTTATCCACTGTGTCACCTGGCTGTGTGGGATAGCCTAGAGATAGGAAATGGAGAATCATGTTTCAGGAGAAGCCATTCTAGGAAAAGCTTTGAATGTCAAACAAAAGATTTTAACCTTGATCCCAGAGGTGAGTTCAGGGGAGGATGCTGTGGTTAACTTTAGGAGCATAAATTTGGCAGCTGAGTAGAGAATGTTTGGGAGTGGAGAAGGATTTGAGGCAAGGTTGTTGTAGTAAACCAGTGGGGAGATGATGAGACGCTGAACTAGGGTGAGAGGTATGGAGTGGAGATGGGGACATAAATGAAAGATGTTGTAAGGAGGAAGGGGATAAGATTTGGCAACAGACTGGGTATGCAAGGTAAGAGAGGGAGGAGCTGAGGATGGCATCAAGGTTCAAGCCTGGGTCAGTTGGTGCAATGCCCTGGAAAGTAAGTAAAAGGGGAGCTTGGAAGGGAGGAAAGGTTTTGGGGAACGACTTCTTTCCCCAAATATAGAAATAATCCTATATTTATTCAATATATATTCAAAAATAGAAATGAATTCTATTTTGGACACAGTGAGTTGGAGATGTCTGGGAGACATCAATTCAATATGTCCAAAAACAAAAAACCATACTCCAGAAGGCATTTGATGATATCAGGATCAAAGCTTAGGAGAGAGACCAGGGCTGGAAATAGAGATCTGAGGATTATTTGCATTGATGTGATCATTGAATCCATGGGTACTCATGAGGTCACCAAGTGAGATGGCATCACATGAAAAGAGTAGAGGGCCCAAGATAGAGCTGTGGGAGAAACCAATGGGAAATGGGTGTGGCATGGATGAAGAACCAGCAAAGGAGATTGAGGTGGACAAATGGGAGGAGAGCAAGGCTACTGACACTTTGAGAGGAAGAGTGTATCCAACAAGATAAGGTGTTATTGTTGAATATTTCAGAGAGATCAAAAAGGAAGAGGACAAAGAGGAGACTTAATTTTGGTAATTATGAGATCATTGACAATTTTGGAAGAGGTAGTTGAATGATCAGATCAGAAGCTATAATAAAGAGGGCTTGGGAGTGAGATTAGAGAAAATGGAGACACTGGGTAGATAATTTAAGGAGTCAGGCATGATGAGTGGGAGAGGCATAAGACAGCAAGCAAGGATGATAAGATGCTCATTATCTTTTGTTTCATTTTGTTTTTAAGGATAGGGGAAGACAAGGCTTATTGGTAGGTAGCAGGGAAATAGCCACAGCATAGGGAGAGATTGAAGACAAGATAGAGATGAGAATCTGCTGAAAAAGGTAGAAGGTGGTGGAATAATGAGTGCTGGTAGAGGGATTGTCCTTAGTAAGGAAGAAGGCTGCCTCTTTATATGAAACTGGAAGAGAGGAGAGCGAGAGAAGACATCTGAATGATGTGTGTTGAGGAGGAGAGAAGTGGGGAGCTCTTGGTGCTTGGTTTTGTAAACTACGATTTAAGTGCCTTAGCTAGAAAGGTTGGGGAGGGGTTCCATGGGAACTTCAGGAGAAATAAGAATGTTTGGTGCAGCAGCTCTGGGAAATGGGGTAGCTAACCTTTAGGAACAGAATATTTGCCTTGTTGTGGCAAGGACCCATTTGAGATTAGATAATAAATTTGTAGTGGACCCATTCAACATGGTTTTGTAATTTCTTCCAGGTCTGTTCAAAATCATATAAATAAAATTAAAGAATGTAGCTGGTGGGAAGTAATCTAAGGTTGAGGTTTGGCAAGGCACGAATGGTAATAGGACAAGAGCACAGGATTAGATTGTATGAGGTAATGTAGAGATAAAGATATTCACCCAGGAGTCAAGATAGGGAAGAGAGTTCAGGTGTGAAAGCCTGAAAAAGGAGTGAAGAAGAGTGGAGCGAGTAGAAGCCAGTGAGAATTAAGAATAGGATCAAGGGTTATAAAAGACAGAAACAATCATCAAAGTTTGTAAGCATGGGATTATTCCTGTGGGTAGAGACAAGATGGGTGTGATAGGACCATCTCTGTGTCTGCCCGGGGTGGAGTAGAGAAGTGAGTTATGGGAAATGAGCATATTCGAGGAGCCAGAAAATTAGGGTATATATGTATATGTATACACACGTATGGATTTCTGTGTGTATATATGTGAGTGTATATAAAAGCTGAAGTTCCCTAATATCCCTAACTTGAAAGTGAGCAATAGGGAGGAAAGACTGTCAGTTTTAGAGCAAATTAATTGAGAAAAGGAGAATGTCTTCGGGCATGGGAGGGGTTTACTAGAAGACAGCCTCCAAGGCTTGGGTTGGGTGATAAGTGGGTTGCTAGGAACCACAGCCCTGGAAGAGGAGTCAAAGGAAGCAGTATGGAGGGTCAGAACTTGGAAGGAAAGAGAAAAGGAAGAGATTGGGAAGATGGGAAGTTTGTTCTCAGTGGAGCCAGCATTCCAGAGGGCACAGTGCAAGGGGCTGGCACATTTTGAGTTGGTGTGTTATTCCTCTGCTGAAAACTCTCTCGACTAACAAGGAAGTCAGACCCCTCGTGTAAGCAGGAAGATTCTCACAGTAGGTAGTATGGTAGAATAGAAGGTTCTTTGAATTTGGAGTCAAAAGGCCGGAGACTGCTCCTTATTTCCTGTACAACTTCAGAGAAATAACTTATAGCCCTTTGGATGTCAGTGTCCTCATCTATAAAATTGGTTTTGGACTTTATAATCTCTAAATTTTCTTCTAGCTTGACATTCTAGGGTTCTTGCTTGAATTCTGATCCTACCCTACTTTTATAACTTTCTTTCTTACTCTGGCCCTCCATGATCTCCAAACCTAACTTCCTATCATCTTCTGTGTTCATTTGGTGCTTCCCTCTCTCTGTGTTCTTATTTACTTGCTTGCCTTACTGTTACATGCATTTCTCCTATTCCCTTGGCCCTGTTGATTTTCTACATTTCCATTAAAGCTCAACTCCACGAAGGTTCTTTCTGTTTGGCCTTACTTCATGGGTTTGTCATATATTGGAGCTCTCTGTTCTGGCATCTTCTCCCTGCTCTAAACAGTTAACTCTTTGATATTGGGGATAACATGTTAATTTAAATGCTATGTCCTTTTCAGCCCTAGTATAAGGATCTGTACATAGTGAATGCACCCTTTAATAGAGTTCAAGCTGGCAATACCGCTATTCCTCTGTCCTCTTTCTCCTCTGATTGGTGAATCCTCCTGGAGTCTCCATCTGAAGAAATCCCAAAGTCATTCATGCTCGCCTCAATCTTGGCTGGGACCATGACTCCAAGTTCCTTTACTGCCTTGCCTCCCAAGTGGGAACCTTTTTTTTGTGTGTTCTTCCCCAACTCACCAATGATTTGAGGCCTGTTGGTTACCCTCAGCCTGGTTTAGCCCCTTTGCCAAGATGGTCTTACTGAGGTATGGCCACTGCACATGATCCGGTTTCTTGGAGCCACAGTTGAGGGCTGGGTAACAGGTGGATGCCAGAGGTGGATGAGCAGCCCTGAAAAAGGCTTGGCAAGTCATCACACCAGGGGCGCTAGTGCTCTTGGAACACTCCAAAAATGAACTCACTCAGTGCTGCCTCGAAGGCTGAGGTACAACAGAGTAGGGAGCAATCCTCTGCCACTTTCGCTGATTCTGGCCTGACAGTACCACCAGCCAGTATTGCACCATCCATACAGGGAACCTTTGGTCACAGTAAGTGGAGAAATTTGGGGTGCCATGGATAAGTTTGCTTACCTTGGCAGTAGACCATCTAGGGATGAACATAGCATTTCTCTCATACAACATCTCTGAACTCCAGTAGTAAATCTGGCCCTATTGTAATTCCTTCCTAATTTGTTTATTTCAGTTGTATTCTCAGTCCAATTCCCCCTTCTCCCACCCCCTGCTAAACAGATTTGATCATGTTACACTCTAGTAGATCCCCCCTGTGCATAGGATTATGCCAGCACTTCTTTCCCTGTGCCCTGGGATCTACTGGCCTTCTCTGTTTTTAACACATGGCACTCCATCTCACACTTCTGTGGCTTTGCAATAGCTATTCCACATGCCCTTTTCCCCTCTGGTTGGTAGAATTCTTCTCTTCCTGCCTAATGTAGCTTGAGCCTTGCATTCTGTCAGCCAACAGATAGGTATTAAGAAATAGTATCTGTAAAAGGTTTTGACATGATCCTGGCACATAGGCACTTAAGAAATGCTGGTTGTTCCCTCCTTTGTGCCAGGCCCCGCAGGTAGAAAGACAAGACCATCTGAACCTGCTCTACATTTAAGATGTAGCATGTGTGTACACTTCACATACTTCCTGTCTTTTGTCATGTATATCAAGGACAAATAGAAGGAGCCTGAATACAAATACAGCCATACAGAGTAGTTTGAGAGGAAGTAAAAAGCAGCCTTTCTGATTTCTCCATCCACTAGTGCCTTTACTCTTGAAATTTGATATGTTTGACCCCTTGGGTCTATCCTTTTTATGCTTATTCTGTACAGACTTGTGTATGTAGATGCTGCCTCCATGATAGATAAGATAAGCTTCAGAATACTTCAAGAGTAAGGATTCTTATTTTGTATTTGTATTTATAAACCTAGAAGATGACCCAGCACATAGAGTGTACTTAAGGAGTATTTATTGATAGATTGAAAACATTGCAGTGATGTAATGAATCTGTGCATGGGAGCATTGATTTGGAACCAGAGGATACCACAGAGCCTATCCAGTCCAGCCCCTCCCATTCTGCCAACGGAGAAACGTTGGGACTGGCCCAAGGTCACGTAGGTAGTTTTCACTAGAGCTACAATTTGAACTATGAGCCTTGAACTCCAAAACCAGTGTACTACCTTTAAGTTGTTTCATATTTTGAAAACCTAAAACTATGTGCAGCTATGTACAAATGTTGTGGTTGTTCCTTCTGGGATGCCAAATGGTGCCATTTTGGGGGAGCCTTACTTATCCTTATTTCTGCCTTGGGTATGGCACTCCACTGGCTAGATGGTATAGGGAATTCCTATACCGTAGGTCCTATACTGTATACTGTAAATCCTATTCCACATTATACTGTATTAGAGCCCTAGATTATATACCCAAGTTCTGACTCCCATTTGCTGTTTAGCTTTGAGCTAGTCCTCTCCCCTCTCTGAGGCTTAGGCCTTTTTTAATCTCTAGAAATGGGAGAACCAAGCTTGTACTGTTTGCTTTTTAAGGTTGATGTGAAGATCAAATGAGATAATAACCACAAATTGAATTATGCTCATTATAAGTTATAATAAGTGATAAATTGTACACGAATCTGCCTTGTAACCATAGGTCTTCTTATCACTGTATTGGAACCATATTTGGATTTGGCCCCTGGGATTACCAAATATTCATTTGGGGCAGAATCTACATTTTGGTATATGTTCTCATAAGATTGTGAATAATAAAGGAAAAACATCAGTTAAGAGGTTCAAATGTTGGATGGAAGAAAGAGTTGAACGGAACTCGACGAGCACGTAGAATAGAGTAAATTGTTCTTTTGCATGTGAGTTTTTAAAATTTATTTTTTACATGAAATAAGTGTTTGAACAAGTGAGAAAGTGCAGCTGTCAAAAGCTTAATCAGCTGAAAACCATTGTCATCATTAATTTTTCTCTAATAAATGACTCTCTGAAGCTATTTAGCAGCCTGTAATGTAGCTACAAAGCTATTGACCTATGATGGATAGTTCTGGTTTTGTTAGTGAGCTTTGACTGAAATTGTTACTTAATTTGCTGTAGGTCAGATCACTGGATCAGTATTAAGGCTGGGCATGGGCACTGAATAAAAACAGTTCCCAATGCTGGAGGGGTTGACATGGTGATCTTGGCAGTTTTGCTGGGCAGCATGCTGGAAGCCAACATGGTAACAGTCACTTGTAGTTTTATTATGATCAGAATGACCAATTGGCATAGGCCAGAATTAAACTATTCTTGGAACTCAGGACTTCCATATAGAATCAGTTCCAAAGAATGTGTTCCAAAGTATTGTCATGGTTCCTGGTATGTGTGTATCCCTACAGGTTTCCAAATATGTTCTCATTTTTTTTTTTTTTGAGATACTTTGGCTAACATGATGCTGACTTCTTACAGGGCCAATACCTAATTGGTTAAAAATAGTATGAACCCCAATAGGCTGTTTGACTTTGCAATAGTGAAGTAGTTCACAATTTGAATGAAATATGGTTCCTCTCACTTGGGCTTTTTAAGTATAAAGATAGTGGGATTGGGTGAATAAATTAAGTTCAAAAGTAGGCCATTACTTGCAGCTGTCTCTTCTAATGGGCTCTGGTTTTATACATGTCCCAGAGCCTTATGGTGTTTTCATTCCTAGCTCTCCTGTAAAATGAAGTGTAAATATAAGGCATTGGCTAATAGCTCATCCACATAGCATCCTTGTCTTGGACAACAGGATTTGACATGAAAATTGTGAACCGATATTTTTAGTATCAGTGAAGAATGGCTTTTCCATTCCTTTCTGAAAACAACACTGATAATGGGTCTGGCCCTCTTTTATAGTTAATAAGATTCTTAGTTGGATCAAATCTATTTCAGTACTAGCCTAATTTTTGTAGGTCCTGAGGCTATGCAATTTTGAATGGTATTTCTTTGTAATCAGTATGTAGACTGTGAGTTTTAAAGAGTATACTCTAAGAACTAGGACACAGATTTAAACAATGCCATCTTCTGAAACTGGAGCTAGGAAGAATCAATGTAAAATAATAACAGCCAACATTTAAAAAATACTTTAAGGTTTGCATAGTACTTTACATATATTATTACATTTGGTCTTTACAACAACCCTTCAAGATAAGTGCTCTTGCTAGCCCCATTTTACATATGAGGAAACTGAGTCTGAGAGGTTAAAAACAACTTGCTTAGGGTCACAAAGCTAGCAACCGTCTAAGGCAGGATTTGAACTTGGGTTTTTTTTTTAACCCCAAGTCCAGCACTATGTCCATTGTACTCCCTTGGATCAAACTAGTCAGCTTTGGAAGTAACCTATCCTAGAGTTTATATAGCTCTAAGAAACTAGATGGCCCCTTAGAAAGAATGGGTGTAAAATGAAATGATATGAAATAAACTCTAAATTACAAGTTATCTCTCATCAGGAAGTATCATACTAACTGAAATTTCTGGTGATTGATAAAGAACCTTGAAAAAGTATATTTGGATAGTAAGAATTTGCCAGAACTTTTAACCGTCACTGTCTAAGGTAGAAGGTGCTTTGATTCTAGGTAATTAATATCAGTTCCCAAAACAGAAATATGCCTGGAGTGGAGAAGATCAGTTCATTAAGCTTCCCTCAACTGTTGGAAATTCTCCTCAAGAGCATCAGCTTCCTTGTTTCTGATTCTGTTATCATCAAGCAACACTATCATTTTTATAGTTGGGTTTTAGGATCATTTTTATCTACTAGGAGAAGTGCCTCTAAGAATCAATACTGATTTTCAGGCCAGGTAGAGCTTCCACTGTAAATGAAGACCTTGGTGTTCTGGTTGAACAGTCTCTTGAGACCTTATTTATATGACTCATTCCCTAGAGTCTGATCGGATTAAAACTTATTAATTAGGTTTCTGAATGTTTAAGACAAGGATAAGACTGTGGACTCATTGTGACTCCACCAAGGTACTGCTGCCTCCTGGAGTAGACTAGTAGGCCCCTCTCTTGAGCACCATTTTTTAACCTGCAAAAACTCTCTACTCTGTATCTCTATTCTCTTACAGCAGAGGAAGAACCATAGATAAAAAACTTTAAAAATTAATGTTAGACTTAAAATTCTAGGCTTACCCAACAGAACCCTTTAAAAAGATTCTGAAAAACAGCATAATTAACTAAAAGTTTTAGCCTTTTTACCTGTACACTTCTTGGTACTGGTGACTTGGCCAAACTATGATATCATGTAGTGCCTATTAGAATAATCAGCCTCTGAAGAAGACCTCAAAATAGAATATTCTCTGAAATTTCCACTTAATGCCTTTGCTGGCAAATGTATGCCTTTTTTAAAATGAGGGAATCTACACAACACAAAACAGACATCTCAGGCTGCACCACTCGGGAAAATTCAGTCCCTACTGTGTGTCGTGCTCTGTGCTAGGCCCTGGGGATATAAAAACAAAACTAAAAACCAGCCTCTGCCTTCAGGGAGCTTAAACTATCATGGTGATACCACAGGAACAGAGAAGTAAGAGAAGAAAATTTGATTCAGGAGAGACCATTAAGAGGGAGAGGAAAAGGCTTCCTGGAGGAGCTCGTAGCTGGCCTGAGCCTTGGAAGGCACCAGAGATTCTTAGACTTGGAAATGGGGAAGGAGAGTGTTTTAAATAAGAAGAAAAACTTGGGTAAGAGAGGTGGGAGATGGATGCTGAATTGGGGACTATTGCAAGTAGGTCTGTTTGGCGGTAGAGTACAGGAGGGGACCAATTGGAAAGTGTTAGCATGATCTGAATGTGTGTTTAAATGGTAATGAGGTGGCCCTTCTTCTTTGTGAACCTTAAAAATCACTACCTATGCTCTCTGGGGATAATGGATTGATGATGTGGGGTTAGGATTGCTATTTAGAACATGACTGGGACATCCATTTCTGTCCTACTCTTTCCAGACTCAAATATTTCCAAAAGCTGTGATTCTGTGATTCCATCATTGTGTACATACACTCTAGTGAAGACTGTAGTTCCCTCTCGTGTCCCCCACCTCCAATCTTGGAGCCGTGGAGGAGATCCTCACTTTGCAAAGACTGTCAGGGCCTACAGAGATAAAAATGTTCCCTCTTGGGCTTGGCTCTAAGATCATAAGAGGAGAGCTGTTTGAAAGAACCCTGGAAGTCATCTCTTCCAGTCCTCTAATTTAGCAGAGGAGGAGACTGAAGCTCAGAGTAGGGGATGGCTAGACTGCATGTCTGTCATTTGATAACCTGGCTGGCTAACTGTGAAATGGCTCATCATGGACAGGCTGGCTATTCAGGACCTGATTAAAATCAAAGCTGTTAAAGACCACATAAAATATTTAACTCATCTTTTTTCAAACACAAAAATGGGGTCTGACCCTAAATTTTGTTTGGAGTATAATTCTTTATCCACGATTTCTGCATATGGAAACATGTCCATCCTGACTTATAATGTCTGCTTTCTTTTTATTTTACATTGACTCCCATATAGATGGTAGCTCGGCAGGCTCATCAGGGTGGAGACTCATTCCTCCTCCCTTCTCCACCTCTTCTTTGGTTTCCTTCTTACAATTTTTCCTAAATCCTCCATGGAGGAGGGTTCAGTGCACAGTCCTCAGGCGTTCTGTCCCTGCCTCCTCCCATTTGCCATGTGCCTTGCTTGTCTCTTCATCTGATAATATATGACTATAGTCATGCCAGGCACTTTCTTGCAGGCACGTCATCCATTGTATGCCTGAGCCTGTTTATCCCAAACATGTGTCTTTCCTTGGATTTTTTGGTCACTAGCAGTTTTGACTCTCCAGAAGGTGTATTTAGTGTGTCATGTGTGTGTCATATGGTGTCTAAGGACAGAAGGAGTGTCTAAGCATAGGCTGCACAGCAGTGGATAGGCATGGCAGATTGTGCTTGGTAGAGACCTGCTTTGTATCTGTGATATTTGGATTTGAACTTTCTGTTTCTGTTAGCCTCACCTCAGCTCTTTGAATTCTTTCAGAATGTTCCTCTGCATTGATCTCCCCTTCAAATCTTTTTTTCCAGGGGTGGGAGCTGCTCGAGCTGGGAACCTGACATTCATGGTAGGAGGACCAGAGCAAGAGTTTGCTGCTGCCAAAGAACTACTAGGATGCATGGGCTCCAACGTGGTGTATTGTGGAGCTGTGGGAACTGGAGAGGTAATGTTGAATGTTGGTGATAGGAAATAAGCTCATTTTCCTTTTGGGCTTACATATTCTTTTCCTTCTAGATATTTTTAACATTAATTTAATTCCCTCTTCCACAGTTTACCCAGATTTTCTTGAATGAATATATTTCAGCCCATCAAAAAGCATTTATTAAGTGTCTCCTATGTGGCAGTCACTATTAGAGGCCCTGAGGCTATAAATACAAAAGGAAGACCAGCTCCTACCCCCTCAGGAAACTTAACATTCTACTTGAGGACTCCACACATTCATGGAAAAGTATGTAGAGCATACAAAAAAAATATACAACAACAGAAAAACACACAGTGATTTGGGTGAGGGGCACTACTAAATGGGGAATCAGGAAGGGCCTTTTGAAAGGAGTCAGCTGAGCTGAACCAAAATGATATCTGTGGGTTCCAGGACATTTGAAGCCTTTTCTTGCTAATGACAGATACAGAAATCTCTACTGTTTTATAAATAGACCTATAAAAGCTCCTTGTAGGCTCATGTGATTCTTCACTAACATTGTTCACAGCCTCAGTGCTAAAAACTCCCAAGTACATTTCTAATGAAATGTTTTTTTTTTCCCCTCACCTAAGTGCCAGGCCTTTATTATATATTATTTATCATATAAATATATATAATTGCCTGTAGATAGTTCCTCTTCCCTTTACCTAAAAGAACCCTTTCCATTTCTCCTCTGTGTGGGACAGACCCTAGGGTCCTCCTTATGGACCACCATTGGCCATTCTTTTCTTTTATTCCATTGAGGTATCGAGTCCTTTGGATTTTCTCAGCAAAGTACTCATCACCCCTGCTGATTCTTCTCCATTAGGCAGTCAAGTGGGGCTTTTGGAAGTTGGAGCTGTTTCCCTTGTGTGAACCCTCTTGGCTTTTTACCTTGATGCCTACCACAGTTCTCAGCACAGAGTAGAACCAGGATTTTAATGAATGCTTATTAATGCTCCTTCCTAGTGCCACCAGTTGATCCCAGGCTGCCATCATCTCCCTGGCCTGGCTTCCTTGACATCAGATACTCCATTCTAATTCACCTGACTCAGAGTGATCCTCCACCACTTCCTGTCTCCTCCTGGCTTTTAGGCTCCTCCATAATTTTGCCATGTCCTACATATTGAACCATATTTTCTCTCAGGCTGTGCTCCAGCCACATCAGTCTCCTCCCCATCCCACTGTTGTAACTTCACTGCCATTGTATGTTCCCTTTCCTTGTTTCTTCTGCCTCGACATCCTGTCTACCATTTGAGTTCCTTCTCCTCCTCCAAGTCTTGCCCTGGTACCCACCGGCCTTCCTCTCTCTCTCTGAACTCTTGAACTACCCAGCATCTCCCAAGTGAACCCGTGGGACCTCCACAGTCTGGGATCCTGCTTGGGCTCTAGTTGTGGCCCTCACTGAACTGTACATGCTTCTACACTGGGTGACGGTGCCTGGCTGGAGGGAGGCACCCTGGAGGGAGCCTGCAGAGGGAGCAAGGGGTCAGCGGGGCATTGATTGGCTTGCTTAGTACTTAATGAGCCCACTTTGCCCGTCTGCTTTCACGTGTAAATGACATTCTGAGGGAAGAATATCAGACTTTGTGTTGTTTTGTAATGTCGACCTAAGAGAGTATTTGCCTGACTGCCACTGAGCTACTCAGACACTTGGACTGAAGCCTTTGAGAGGCCTCCTTTGGGCGTGCTGACCCGCACAGTGACCTTCTACTTTGTTTTCAGGCAGCAAAGATATGCAACAACATGCTCCTGGGCATCAGCATGATCGGGACTGCCGAAGCAATGAATCTCGGAATCAGGTTGGTGGCTTTTCTGTTTGGAGCCGGCTGTGTAAGCTGTTGGCGGGAAAAGAAGGCTCAAGAAATGCGCCTGAATTTTGACCCCAGACATTTTTGCAAGCATTTCCTCATTGGCCTGTTCTAGACCTTGCTGATTGGATCAGAACGCAAGTGCTCTTCTAAGAGCCTTTTAGCAGCAGCCTTTTAGTTACGGGATCTTTTTCTGTTGTGATGTTCATGTTGAAGAAAAGGATATAATCACTGGAAAATTCCGTGCCTCTGGGCATTAGAGAGCTAGACTGGCATGAAAGCGGGGCTCTATGGGCAGTGCTGGTCACATGACATGTTTGCATGTGATGATTTGACTCCGTTTACCTTGAATTTAGTCCTCCAGAGAGAGGCTACTCAGAAACCTCCTGATGGTTGTACATTTTCTAGGTAAAGTAGAATTCAGTCCTAGAGCTATCTTTTATACCCATAATCTCCAACACTTGGCTGGCTTGTCACCGTTGCAGTTAGGACCCAGCATCTCTTTTGTTTATTAAAATATATTCACACACATATTTCTAGGTGATATTACGTAGATAATTGTGCTATTTTACACAAATAGTATATAATATTTTACTTATATTGTTTCAAGAATTTTCTTTTTTCTATTAAAAGGAAGTAAGGGGAAAAGCATTTATTAAGCATTTACTTTTTACCAAGCACTGGGGTAAGTGCGTTTACAACTCTTATCTCCTTTCATTGTCACAATAGTCCTGTGATGTAGGTGCTATTAGTATCCCCATTTTAAAGTTGAGGAAACTAGGCAGGCAGCATTTAAAAATCTTTTCCAGGTTCATATAGGTAGTAAATGTCTGAGGCCAGATTTGAACTCATTTATTCCTGACTCTAGGCCTGGTGTTTTATGCATTGAGGTCCCACCTAGCTGTCATCCTTTAGGATAAGTAAGGGATAACTTCTATGTTTGACATTCTTCATATGAAAAATCAGTTAAATAAGGCATTATAACATATGTTGAATTGAACAGGCATATTCCCATTTTTTGAAGGTGCTTTCTCTCCCTCGCCTTCCCCCTCCCCTTCTCCCTCTTCCTCTTCTTCTTTCTCTCCCACTCCCCTCTCTCTTTTTCTCTCTTTCTTTCTACTCCCACTCTACTCTTCTTTCCCCTTTTCCTTGTCATACTTGTTCTCATTCTTATTCTTGTTCTCTTTTTCTTATAGTCTACCTACCTAACTTCCTAACAAACTAGTTCTTTTGTTTAGTACTTCATATATTATTTGACCTTTTAGATCAAAGGTTTCTTAACTTGGTTCTAATAAATGTTTTTGTAACTATATTTCAATTTATTTGTTTTCCTTTGTAATCCTGTATATGTAAAACTTTACTCTTGAGGGCTTCATAGGTTTCACCACATTGCCAAAAGGCTCTGTGCATAAAAAAGGTTAAGAACTTGTATTTCAGGTACATCCCTGAAACTGGC
The DNA here is from genome assembly GCF_016433145.1 of Gracilinanus agilis. Lineage (NCBI taxonomy): Eukaryota > Metazoa > Chordata > Mammalia > Didelphimorphia > Didelphidae > Gracilinanus > Gracilinanus agilis. The sequence continues at coordinate 18,148,263 of NC_058134.1, read as the reverse complement.
CACCCCAAACGAAAATATCATACTCTTTAATGAAATTAGGATAACAGGACATACTATTTAACTTTTGATAAAAGCTGCAAAATAGCAAAAAGCACTTGTTTTTAAAAAAACAACACAGTAATGGATTCACATTTCCTCTTAATTACCATATCAAGATGCTGTTGTTTTATTGAATTGCCCTTGTCTCAGATGTTGGACTATCTTGACCTATTAAGTTGTCATGTTGTAATTGAGATAAAAGAGGAATTTGCTTTGCATCAGTGCTAATTGGTTTATCAATATCCCTTACCATTTACATTTTAAAATTGAATGTCTGTAAGATGGCGAAGCATATCTGGATCAAGCCTTAATAAAATGAATGGTCTCATATGTAGCCATTGTTAAAGCCAATTGTAATTCAGAGTGGTGTATCTGTATTATGGTCAGTTTTAGACTATGGGTCACTTACCATAATTGAAAAACTACTTGCCTACAACTTATTTTCATGTCCTGCTCTATAGCAATTAACAAATGAAAGAGGGAGATGGAAATTTCTGGGACTAAACTGCATACAAAATTAATTAGTGTTGACAACAAGATGAGTGACTATCTTAACATAGTTTAGTGTTTTGGGATAAAAAATGAAGGGTTTATTAAGAGAGAGTTTTAACAAGGCTTTAGGCTTGTAAATTTTCTCCACGTGTCATTCCAGGCCATTCCATTTCCTGCCATTTACTTTGAGCATTATGACTCTAGAGGCTATTCATCTTGTGAAATGGTACCTCTTATTATAACGTGGCATTCCTTCAACACTTTTTGCTATTCAGACTGCATAGGTAATCATTTGCAATTGACTGAAAAAAGCTGGGTATTAAACAGAGTTCTGGAAGTTCTAATTCAATTAAATTCACCAACATTTTTAATATTCTCATTATATGCTAAGCTGGTGATACATATATGACCCAGGTGTGGCATGGACCCTCTTCTATAGTTCTCTGGGTTTACTTTTTCCCAGTGTACACTTAAGCTGGCAGATCTGGGATTCTCATAGTAAAGTATTGCTTTTTTTCAAACTCTCTCTTAGGATCTTAAGGATAACCTTTGAATGAGAAGGGAGAGGAGGCAGCTCTGTGGCTCAGTGGATAGAGAGCCAGGCCCAGAGATGTGAGGTCCTGGGTTCAAATCTGACCTCAGACACTTCCTGTCTGTGAGACCCTGGTCAAGTCACTTCACCCCCATCGCCTAACCTTTACCACTCTTTTGCCTTAAAACCAATACACAATATTGATTCTAAGGCAGAAGGTAAGGGTTAAAAAAAACAAAAAACCCAGGATGAGGAGGGAGAAACTCCTAAACTCAACCCTGTAGTTCCTTAGCCACCATCAGTGTGTTGTACATATATACAAAATCAATCACCATGATACCATTAACTGTTAAATGTAAAACACTTACTGAAAGATGCAGAAGAAGGAATAATTATATTTTCTCAGTAGAGGGCAAGAGTAAGACTAATCTTAATACAGTTAATTCTCAGCATTTGCACTTTTAACATTCTCAACTTCAAGCATTTGCATAATCATATTAGTAACCTTGTTTTCACTTTTGCATTAGCAACCATACTTAGCACAATCACTGCAAAGTAGAGGAAAAGAACAAGAAATGCGAAGCAGCAAATAAAAACGTTTGTTGGTCTTCTCCAGAAAGTGTTGAAAAAAACCTCTCAAGTGCATGATGAATACTAAAGTTGCTTGTTAGCCCAGCAGATCTGTAGAGAGCCATGCCTAGGCATCCCTGGCAGGAATTTCAAGCTTCTTCAGGGGTCTGGGGACTCTCTCTGAGGCATGTGTTTTTCCTCAAGGAACAGTTCAACCACTGAGCCAATTTCTCTTTTCCCTTTCTTACCTCAGAGTTCTTCTGACTTTGCAGCCCCTGCCCCTGTGATTGGCCTGCCTCTCCTTTCCCCTGCATTTTATGGGTTATTTCATGGTTAGAGTTGTTAGGAAAGGTGCATATTTTTAAACTTGTATACAGAAAAATGTATTTTCAGCAATCTCTAGCAAAAGATTATGGTTTTTGGTGTTCTTGAGAACCTAACGTCCCATTTTCCATAGCTTCAACCTAACCAACTTTCATATTTTTTATTTTTACACCATTTTCTAGGAATGTTACTGCCATGAAAGTTGAGGATTAACTGTATTTAGTGGAAGGCAAAAGCATGACTAATAACATTGACTCAGCAGAAGATGAGAGCAGTAATAGAACAGTCCACTATTAAACCTGGGTCACACTCTTCTACCAGTGTGCATGGTGTTTGTGGGGGAGAGCGGGCACATGTCTATAGAATACTAGCAGGAACACATATTGGTGGGAAAACTCATATACTCAAGGCATTTGATAGCTCAGGACAACAGCAGACCTGATGTTCTTGGTCATGTTATAGATCAGGCTGGTTGGGGCAGCACAAGCTGAATAAAACTTCTCTGTTATCTGTTCCCCTTCTGGCCCTCAAGCTCTTCATTTGGGCAGTGTCTCTTCTCTTTTATGCTTGAGAAACTGAAGAAGTGATAGTCACCTTTGGTAGGGTACTAAGGAAGGTTAGGCTCTTTAGTAGTAAACAATTCCTTTAAACTAGAGAAATGCCAAGCTTTCTCATATCTTCTCTAGACTTTTGAGAAATTTTTACCATTCAAGTTATAGATAACATGTAAGGCCCTGAAGTATTTCCATAACCAGTTCTTCAAATTATTCTGTTTTATCCAGTAAGCTCTCAGTCACACAGTTTCTTTCTCCCAATCAACTTAGCTCCTAGCAAAGTAGAAACAAACCCCTTTTTGTCTCCCTCTCAAACAATGCCCCCAACTTTTGAAAAGGTTTCCTTCCCTTGAGTGACAGATGGAAGTTAGGATAGTCATGCCTTTCTTCAAAAAGTATTTATTAAGCACTTACTGTGTGCTGGGCATTGTGTAAACACCAGGGAAACAAAGAGAGGCAGAAGAAGGGCCCTGCCGTCAAGGAGCTCCCAGTATCCTGGGGAAGATGACAAGCAGGTAGTTATATGGGAATCAACTATGCAGAGGGGTACTTTGGAAGTAATCAACACAGGGAAGTTAAGGTGGATCAGGATAGGCTTCCTGTAGAAGCTGGGATTTTAGCTGGGGCTTAAAGCAAATCAAGGAAGCCAGGAGGCAGAGATGAGGAGAGAGATTCCCCAGGAATGGAAGACAGCCAGTGTGAGTGCCTTGTTCATGGAATAGCAAGAAGATAGGGAGGGTACATGGTGGAAATGGAAAGTATAAGACTAGAAAGAGGGGGCTTTAAATACCAAACAGGATTCATTTACTTATTTATTCAAACAGATAAATATATAATATATTTATAGTATAATATATAATTATATAATAATAAATTTATAATTTATAAATAGATTTATATACAGTGATCACTTATCACTAATGGAATTTATGTTCTAGAGACCCCCATGATAGATGAAAATCTGTGAAGTAGTGGCATTATATTTGTTTTATTATTCTTTGATGGTAAGTATCTTCCTCTGGTTCTTGGGTTCCCTGCCAGAAGCCTTAGAAGGTGCAGAACGTTTGGATGGCATAGGATTCAAAATAAATTCAGACTTTTATGAAGACTTCACAAAAACACAACACTGCAGAGCAACACTATGCATAGTGATCAGATGTGGACGTGAAGTGGAGAAGGAGAGATGCTGAACAGATGGGCACAGTGCAGAAGAGCAAACAGATTGATGCTACAGTCACTGCCCAGGATACAGAACACAGCACTGTGGTTGGTTGCCTTTCATTACATCAGCCAATAGTGTGCTGTGTACAATTTCATGTTGGCAAACTTGCACAAGTGGTAGTGGTGTACTGCATTTCCATTGTGTACAGTACAGTACTCATCTGCAAAATCCCATCATATAGCAAAAACTCCACAATGCAGAATTAGATTCTTTTTTAAACCCGTGATACAGTGAAACTGGGATAAGTGTACCACGATATAGCAAGGGATGACTATATATAGTCATCTAATAAAATCTAATTACATAATTAGATTTTACATTTGATCCTAAAAGTGAAAGGAAGACACTGGAGTTTATTGATTTATTGGGGATGAGGAAGGATGATGGCATGGTGAGCCCTTCACTTTAGGAATACCACTTTAGCAGCCACATGGAGAATAGACTGGAGTGGGAAGAGACTTGAGGCAGGCAGCCCCACCAGCAGCTATTGAAACAGTGCAGGCAGGACTGACATGATGAAGGTCTACCCAGGGTGGGGCCAGTGTCAGAGGAGAGAACAGGGCATATGTGAGAGATGCTACAAAGAGGAAAACCAATAGACCTTGACAACAGATCAACTATGGTGGTGGGGGGTCAGAGAGTCAGGAATCTAGGATGACACTTAGGCTTTATGCCTGGGTGACTGCAGAGAGGTGGAGGTGGGTATACTCAATAGTAAGAGGGCAGTTAGGAAGAGGGGAGTATTTGGGGAGAAAGAGAATAAGTTTAATTTTGGACATATTGAGTTAAGATGTTTAAGGATATCTAGTTTGAGATACACAGTAGGCCATTGGAGAAGCCAGGCCCGAGGTCAGCAGAGAGGTTTGGGCTAGATAAAGAGAGCTGAGGATCATCAACATGGAGAGGATAATTCAATCCATGGGAGCAGATGACATCAGTTGAACAGTGTAAAGGGAGAAGAGAAGGGGGCCCAGGACAGATCCCTGTGAGACACCTGTGGTTAGTGGCTGTTACCTGCATGAAGATCCAACAAGGGACACTGAGGAGTGATCAGATAGGAAGAAACAGGAAGGAGAGCCATCACTAAAATGGAGAGAGAAATGCATATCAAGAAGAGGGTGATCTGTAGTTCCAACGATTCCAGAGAGGTCTGGATTTGGCAATTAGGGAATTATTCTTTGGAAAGAACACTTTCTGTTGAATGATGAAGTCAGAAGCCATACTGTTGGGAGCCAAGAAGGTGAGAGGAAAGGGAGTAGAGGCCCATATTGTAATCATCTCAAGGCATTGAGCCACAAAAGTTGGAGAGAGACGGAATAATAGCTAGCAGAGTTGGAGAGAGACAGGATGATAGCTAGCAGAAGTGGACTATGGAGAGAAAGAGGGAGATAGGCAGTATAGAAGCAGCTAGTAGACAGGGAGAGATTTAAAATAAGTGGGGGTAACAGAGGCTGTAATTGGCTGGAGAAGGTAGGATAGAATGGGATCATTTGTGTAGAGGGGTTTGCCTTGGCAAGGAGAAGTGCACCTCTTCATGTGAGATGGGTGAAGAGGAGGGTAGCAGAAAGCATCTGGGTGATGTGAGATGAGGAGAAGAGAGAGCTCTTGGCAAATGGTCTCAGTTTTGTCAATAATTAAATTTTTTCAATAAATTTAGGAGACAATATTCTCAGCTAAGAGAGTCTGGAGAGAGATGGCAAAATTGGGATACTAATACTTTGCTGGTGGAGTTGTGAATTGATCCAACCATTCTGGAAGGCAATTTGGAATTATACTCAAAGGGCTTTAAAAAGAATGCATGTCCTTTGATCCAGCTATACCACTACTAGGTTTGTAACCCAAAAAGATAAAAAAAAATAGAGATGGACCTGTTTGTTCAAAAGTATTTATAGCTGTGCTTTTTGTGTGGCAAAAAATTAGAAAATGGTGGGGTGTCCCTCGATTGGGTAATGGCTGAACAAATTGTGATTTATGATGGTGATAAAATACTATTGTGCTATAAGGAATGATGAACTGCTTGATTTCTATACAAACTGATGTGGAATGAAATAAGCAGAACCAGGAGAACATTGCACATAGCAACTGAAACATTGTGGAAAGATCAAATGTAATAGACAGCTTCTAATAGCAATGTAATGATCCAGGATAATTCTGAGGGATTTATGAAAAGAATGCTTTCCACAGCTAGAGAAAGAATTGTTGGAGTAGAAAGGTAGAAGAAAATGTATGATTTTTCACTTGTTTATATGGGCATATGATTTGGAGTTTTGGTTTTAAAAGATGACTATTAAAAATGAATAATATGAAAATAGATTTTGAGTGATAAAACATGTATAACCCAGTGGAATTGCTTTTTACTCTAGGAGGTGGGAGGGAAGAGGGGAGGAGACAACATGAATCCTGTAACCATGGGGGAAAATTTTTTTAAATATTTAAATAAAATAAAAATAAATAAAAGAGTCAGGAGATCTTAGGAGGGATCAAAGAACCATTGTAGTGAGTGGGATAATGAGTTCATCAGTGATATAGTTAATTGCCTCTTTTTGTATTCCCAGCAAACAGGCACATAGTATAATGATTGTATTCTCTGCAATAGAGTTTGAATGCTTGACAGTTCAAATGCTGGGCAGGAGTTGTCTAGGAGTGGTTTACCATGTCCTTCTCCAGTGGATTAGGGCAAACAAAAGTTAAATGACTTGCCCAAGGTCACCCAGATATTAAGTGTCTTAGGCTGGCTTTGAACTTTGGTTTTCTTGACACAAGCCCGATGAGCTATCCATCCAATAAGCCATTTCCTGCTTCCAGGGCAGAATTGGCAATAGATAAGAATACTGGAGACTCAAGAGAATGGGACAGTATAGAATTGTTCACCCAGGAGTCATGTTGGGGAAGGGAGGACAGAACAGAAGGCCTGAGGGATTGGAGATCAGAGCTTAAACAAAGGACAGGGTTTGGGGTTGCAAGGCAGAGGGAGAAGTGGAATTACACTAGGTTGTAATCATATAAGAGCATTTCAGAGTTTATAAACATAGAAGATATTACATTTATAAGACCTTTGTATGTGGCTGAAGTGGGTGTAGGTCACGAGTAAGTCTTGGGAAATGAGTAAATGGAGGAACTGCAAGGTTTGGACTTTTGAAGGAGTAACAATATATATGTTGAAGTGCTCTAGTTAGAGGGCAGGAGTTGAGGAGGAGAGAGAGAGAGAGACTATGAGCCAGGCCCCAAGATCACTGAGGAACGGAGAGTGTCTTTTCTCTATCAGTCAGCCTTAGCAAAACAAACATCTTTCCTCTAGTCAGCATAGATCTCAGAAGAACTGTGGGTTCTACTTGTTCTTTTTAAGAACCTCCAATTACCTGCTATATAAGCAGCTTTTCTTTAGCCTGCTTTGACCTCTTCTATCTCTGACTCCTATTAAAACCTCCTTTTCCTTCTTTCTTCATTTGGTAGTCTACTCTATCTCTCTCCTCTCCTACTTTCTTCCTAACTTCTAATGCCTCAAGTCAGGTCCTCTTGAAAAGCAGTGATCTCTTACTTTGGCTAAGGGACAGTTAGGTGTTCCTAGGACAACACCTCATCCTTCAAATGTGGCCTCAGACACTAGCTGGGTGACCTTGGGCAAGCCACTTAACCCTATCTGTTTCCTCATTTGTAAAATGAGCTGGAGGAGGAAATGGCCAACTACTCTAGCATCTTTGCTAAGAAAACCCCAAATGAAATCAGGAAGAGTCAGACAGGATTGAGATGATTGAACAACACAAACTTAGGTTGTACAACTCAAAACTTCCACTTTTTTGCTAGGTAGAGTATCAGTAGGTCATGTATAATCTTCCCAAAGTCCTTGGTTATTTGATTTAGAATGTATCAACTGTAAATTTTGTGACTCTCAAAATAGTCACATGCCTATAAACTGATGGGTCACAATGCTTTGCTATCATCTTGAACTGAAGGAGTTCTTCTGGTTCTTGCTTGGATGTGAAGGAGCCCTGGACGTGGGATCCTGAGTCCTTGGTGAGACCTTTCTTAAATCTTTCTCTTAGAATTACACGTGGTGAGTATGAAGACTAAATCTTCTTGGAATGGGTTAAACTAGGGGATCAGAGCAAATTAACTAGTGTGTTAGGTTACTTATCCTATCTTATCCTCTCTCTAATTTTCTTACTTTCTCTCTCTCTTTTCATTTGTGAATAAACTTCCATAAAGGTCAATTTGACTTGAGGTTATTCTTTAATTGGTGATTGATAATTATTCAATTCCCTGGCGACCAAGCCTTTTAATATTACTATATCCAACCAAAAACCCCCTTTACCCCTTACAGAACTCCATCAGAGCTTTACATTCAAAGAGATCTGCTCAGTACATTGCTCTGAAGAGTAGTTTTTGCTCCAATTCTCAGAACAGTCTATATTTCTCCTCAACATTTTGAGAGACTTTGTTTCTTTCCAGGCTCCTTTTTTAAATCATTGTACCTTACCCAAATGTTCTTTTTCTGCCCCCTTTCAGAAGCCAAAATATCCATATAAGAAAGGGGCAATATTTTACACAGAGATAAAGGCCAGCCTTCCCAGTTCTTGTGGATTTTATATAATTTACTCTGATTGAGGTTGCTGGAACAGTGGAGAAATAATCTGTATATAGATAGGCTTGATAGAAGGAAAATTGAGAAAGAAGCAAATACCAGCTGGGGAGACCAGGAACAGAGTCCTGGAGCTGTGCTTTAAAAGGGAGATATGCACCTGGAGAAGTGGAGATGAAGATGGAAATGCTTTCAAGGCATGAGGGTTCATGGGTAATGAGAGCAGTAGAATGGCAGAAGGTGAGAAGGGAAGGTAGGGCCCAGCTCTCAGAAGGTGGACAGTGTCAGGCTGAGAAGTTTGTATTTTAAACCGAAACAGTAGGGAATCACTGAAGACTTTTGATCAGAGCAAGGTCAATTGGCCTGGGCCTGAAGAAGCAAATTTGGGAGTTGTGTGGAAGTTGTTACTACAGATTAAAAAACTGGTAAGGGTTTGAATTAGAGAAGCAGGCTTTTTAGGATAGAAAAGGGCTGGGAAAGATGTGATGGCATCATTGTTAAGAGTTGCCCATTGATTGGTTGTGGTTGGAAGTGGAGAGGGTGGGGTATGAGAGAGAAGTTCTAAACCTGTGTGGATAGGGATATGATGGTGCTCTAGAAATAGGGAAGTTTGGAAGATGTTTCAGATCAGGGGAAAATGATGAGTTCTGTTTGGACATATTTTGACTCTCTAGGCAGATAAATCCATCTTGCAGTTGGTGTTTGGGACTAGTTTTATAAGGACAGTATAGATGGCTAAGTAAATTTGGCAGCCAAATTTGCATTAGAATCAGATTCCCAGAGGAAAGAGTAGGGAAAGAAGGAAAGAGAATCTACTAGACTTAAGGCCTAGGATGCTCACTTAGAAGGCAGAAGATGATCCAAGACTGAAAAAGAGGGCTCAGATGGGAAAGAGGGCTCTAAAAGCTGATAAGAGAAACTGCAATAAGAAGGTGAGGGACTTGAAATCTGATGTAGGCTCAAAAGCCCTACTGTCTGGTTTTTAACCCCTCAGCTTCTGTGGTTCCCTCCTTTACTTCTGCACGTGTAACCGAGGAATAGTAATCTTTGGGCTGGTTCTCTCTCAGGACATTATTAAGGATTAAGTGAGATAATGCATTGTAGGTGAAGCACAGAGTAGATCCTAAAGAGATAGATGAACATATAGGTGTGTGGAGATATGTACATAAACACACCCATATTTATACCCATTTGTATCATGTATATTTATCACCTCTCCTGGGCACTTGAGTGTCCTGGCACCATGCTTAATTTTTGTCCTGATATTCCTCTCCAGATCTAGCTCATGGTATTTCCTGTTCTAGGTGTTTAATAAATATTGGTTGAAAGAATGAAGCCCTTGCAGGGGAAATGAGAAGCCTTTGCCTTGTTGGGTAGGGTGGGCATGAGGAAGAGAGTATAAAGCCCTGTTGAAAGACTGGAAAGATTTTGAGTTTTTATAAGGTAGCACTCTTTTTTCCCTATTAGGTTGATGCAGTGACAAAATCAATGGATAGAGAGAATTTGAATGCAGAAATACTAACGGTGTGACTGAAAGGCTTTTCAAAACTAAACTTAGCATATTCCCTTCTTTGCATGCATGTGACCCATCTGTGGACATATGGAAGAAGCTCACTTGTTTTATTTAACTGTTGAAAATACGGAGTTAGTTGCCAGGGCTTCAGCTCTTGCTAATGAATTGCTGTCTGGTAACATAATTCACAAGCTCATTTTTCAAAATGTTGAGATCTTTCATCCCATTTTCTTTAGGAGATTCTCAGTGGTTTGGAAGCACTAAAATATGAGTGCTTCTACTATTGTCTTTTCTCCATGGTTTACAGACGTGTTTTAAAATGACAGAATTGTTCTCTAATAGAGTATAGATAGCAGGCAGGATTTATAGAGCTTTGCAAGGTGAAAGAGAAAATTGGCATCAACGAGCATAAATTCCCAAGTAGTAAATTCCCACAAAGTAGTGCAGCATCAGGGTGCTTTAGCTCCATTTATATTCTATACGCTCTTCGGGAAATGTGTTGTTTTTGTCTCTTTTTGTTCATAAAAATAAGAATATATTTCTTTTCAGCATTTTAATGTAAACATTTAAAAGTAGAGTCGCCCATCCCTCTTAAGTGTGCATTTCTGATTAACTTCAGTCTCACCATTCACTTGTTCTTCAAGAGCATTTATTTTGAAATTTTTATATTGATTAGTATAGTCTGGTAAATCTCTTCTCTCACTTGTCCTTTTCTTTATCATGCATTGGTTCTTCATGAATGTTAATATCAATTTCAAATGAGGCTAATCAAGAATGAGAAATCATAGCACATGAACATGATTGAAATTGTCTCTTAATTGTATCTTATCCCTTTTAATTTGGGTCCTCAGTTGTTATTAGTGGTTTAATATTGAAAACTGCCTTTTCAAAATAGAGACCCTCTTTGGCCATGTTATAAACAAATATAAACAGAAGTAATCATTTTGGGGGGCATAAAGAAAATTCATTTTAAATTCAAGTTCCTTGAGTAATCTGGAATCCCTCTAACAGTCACTATATTTGTAGTGTTGGTGAAAATAATCTTTTTAAAAAGAGTGATATATAATTTCAGTTTTTAAGAGAATTTCTTTGGGGAAAGCTCCCTATTAATTTAGGTTACTACCTAAGGCTTCTCACTCAAAAAAATCTGTGGCTATAAGCCACAGAAAGTTTGAAGCAGAAGTTTGATTTAACTTCTAGAAAATATGATATAATTTCTCATGTCAGGAAGCTATATGATTGGTGAATGCCACATTTAACCTTATGTGGTACTTATTTCTTTCTCATGGCTTCATTCATTGTAGGTGCTCAACTAGTTCTTTCATTAAATACAGTTCAGTATTTATCATAGGATCATGGGTTTAGTGCTGAATTGCGCTGGAAAGACAGAGGATCATGGGTTTAGTGCTGAATTGGGCTGGAAAGACAGAGGGGGAAACTAAGTCACAAAGGGGATTGCCTGTGATTGCCCAGCTAGTAAATTTCCAAGGCCCTGTCATAGTATGGTGGTCTGTGTCCACACTTCTCTTCCCTCACCAGCTTGATTGGAGGCCCTTTTAGGTCAGGGCTCATATCTGACCACTTTTCATTCCTTACCATATTTTAGACAAATGTGGGAGCTCAACAAACATTCATTTCATACGAGATAAAGTGCACATAACTGAGCCACTCTCCTCTCCATCTGTGAAGTGTCTCCTCCAAAATTCCATTTTATTGTGAGGTGTAGATGGTCTTCTTTTCAGGTCAAACCCCCGGGAGGCAGGTGTGCTCAGAAATGAGCAAGGGAGGAAAGAGAACTAAACTCTTGTGACCTTTAACGATTTGGTTTGGTTTAGGGCAGATGTTGTGGCTATTTTTAATTTATTAGGGTTTGTGCATCACTGGTCCTCCCTTCCCCGTGTATTTCATTTAAGGTCCTTGTATTTTAAAGGTGAATCTCCATGACACGGGAAGCCACTTCTTTGGGAAGCGTTCTCAATGCAGCCAGGGAGTTGGATGCCTTCCTTGTTTGTTTCAGAGAATGTCTCGGCAATTGTGAAGTCCTCCACACACACGCGCACACGTGGCCGTGCGAGCTGCGTCCAGCGGCAAGTTATTATGGGGACTGACAGCCCGTCATCATTCTGACGGCTCGAGCGGTCTATCTGGTGAACGGCAGCGGAGCTCTTATGCAGAGAGCATCATATGTTCCCAGCCAATTTACAGGGAAACAGCAATAACATTTTATCATGGTTGAGAGCCCAGTAGCGGCTTCCTATTAAACTTGCCCTTTCAGATACCTGTCTTGGATTAATTTGTTGATTTCAAATGGAAACTCAGTCTTCTCCAGTGAAGCATGACGTTCTAGGAGACTCTCACTGAATGACAATTACTGTATATTCTGGCTGGTTTCAGACCATCACAAGCCTCGGGCCCAGTAGAAGACAGAGGACTTCAGGAACTGATTTTAATATCACGTCTAGTTTTAACTGTCAGTTATCTATGTGCCACTGGATGAATCCTCAGAAGGATGAAATGCAAAACACTTCTAACTTGTGCTTCTTAATGATACGTTTGCCTGATGAAGGGGGAAAACAGGATGAGGAACAATTTTCTGAAGGGAATTGACCTAGGGAAGAGAATCAAAGTTTAGGAAGTAGAGGCTAAAATTGCTGCCAAAATCACTCTAATTCCCCCTCCAGAATGCTCCTGAGTAGCAATATTCTTTGTTTACCCAACAGCATTTTTGAATTTTGTAGCAATATTTTTGTTCAAAGAATGTAACAGATCAGGCTATACCTACTTAGGATAAGATTCTTTCCCCTTTGGGGTTGGGGAGTGGGACATGGAGGCAGGGAGCCTTACTTCCAAGCAGTAGGAGTCTCATTTAGTGCTTCGCACCTGCTCAGCATTCCCTGTGTGTGGAGGTGTGTGCTGAAGGAATTAGAAGACATTTTAGAACAAGAAGCCCCCAATTTTATCTCAAATGGAAGGAGAAAGGCAGCTCTTTGGGTCTTGGGTGGCCCCCAATGAAGAGTAAGCATTATCAAGTTAGGCTTATTCCCACTTAGAAAATATTTATTTGCAGTTAAAGCAAATTAGCTGATCAATAATCTGCATTTTTGCAGTCATTCCCCAGCAATGTTTATTTTGTCTGACCAAGTAGCTGACCAAACCCAACAACTTTTGCATACCCCATTCAAACAATGCAAACCCTTAATGCCTCCTACAGCGCATTGTTTAAGCAAAACTAGTTCAGAAAAGATGAAAAATAGTTGGAGCTCTTTCAGTCTGCAGGTGAGCTCAGTGTCAGGTTAGTCTAACTGGATCCATGACATTCATTCTATTCCTCTTTAAGATCTCTAAGCACTCGGCATGATCTCCTGTTTTCATCCAGATCTTGATTGATAATTTTGGCTATATTAGAAGTCAAATCACATGATTTGAATAAATAGTATATGCAATAAATAATGTAATAGTTGAATAAAAAGTACATGCAAAGTGTGAGGCAACATAATCATTAACCTCTAACAGAGTTAGTTGTTAGCCCTGATTCCCAGGACTTGCAGGGAAAAGGTTTTGCTGACCTTAATATTCAATCAGTTTCTTTTAAAAACTCACCTCCTTCTTCTTCTCCTGCAAATGCACTGTACAAAATAAACACACTTCTATTTTTACCTGGATCTAACCTTGTGAAATCAAGTAGATTGTATTGTTTCTATTCTTAGAAGAGGTGGAGAACAGGGTGCTGGTTGGCAGTTTTTTGGTAACAGCTCTACACTACAGAAGAGGAGAAGCCATCCGTAGACTATGCTCTTTGAAACTTGAGTGAGGGATACTTAACAAAAATGTGTTCCCCTAACTGGGTAGAGATTCTTAGCCATACAACAATAACGTAGTTTGATTCTCTTTTCCTTAAAGTCTACACGGAGCAGCCATTTACACCATCAGCCCTGTGTTAGGACAAATGATGTTTCCGCTCGGACAAGCTTTGTTTTATCAGGCTCAGTGACCTCATCAGCAGTTGACCCAGAACTATAATGCATGTCTCTGAATAGATAGCATATGTCACATCTCTGTGCAGACTTGCTTCATAAGCACAAGATTTCTTAATGAAGATTTAATAAATAAATAGTTTACAGCTATATACAACAGGAAATGTGTTCTTTTACAGAGATAATGTCTTTTAAGATTCTTTTCTTGCTTGTGGCTCATCTCTTGTATTTATTTTCACAAAAGTTAAAGGAATAAAGACATATAAATGCACCTACACGGATACTCCTATGATGCACCACTTATTTACCAATGTATCATTTTGAAATGTTTTAGTTATGGGCAGGGTATATGGAATTTAAATGTTATCTGGGCTTAGAAATGATCATTTTGGTTTAGGTATATAGATGTAGCGATGCCCAAAAGACCAGAAAAGCCTATGCTTGCAATAAGCAGGGAAATGCATGAAAACTCTGTCAGGCAATATTTATTTTAAAAATCAAGATGGGGCAAAATGTTTGTATTAAATTCACATGGTCCCACCTCTGGAATATTATTACTTAGCAGCTAGCTCGAGTCTCTGTAATTTAAGACAGAGTGCCCTACTTCTAATATCAATACTTTTTTATTTTTCAAGACTTATAATAAATGGGAGAGAAAGGACACTTTGTCCTCATATGTAAAACAAGTCAGGCATATCTTGCATGTTTTAACATTTAACACTTCTTTTCTTTGATCTTTGACAGGTTGGGTCTTGACCCAAAACTGTTGGCCAAAATTCTCAACATGAGCTCAGGTCGTTGTTGGTCAAGTGATACTTACAATCCTGTTCCAGGGGTAATGGATGGAGTACCTTCAGCTAACAATTACCAGGGTGGATTTGGAACAACGCTTATGGCCAAGGTACTGTACATTTGTGGAGACCTGATTTTTAAATCCCTTTTATCTTATCCATGTATGGTTGTTTTTTCCAACAAAATATATCCCTATCTTTCATATATTTTTCAAGCAATAAAATCACTTTTTAATTCAACCTTAGAAATTACCTTTCATTTCCTTACTAGGGATTAGTAAGAATTTATTTCAGATTGGTAGGAAAATGGTAACTGTATTCAGTTTTGCTACTAATATACCTTATGAGAAGAGATAGACATAGGTTTTTGCCTTATTTTGTGCTTGAGTTTGTTTTTAAAATTGCTCATTTTTTAAAGCTGTATGAATGTATCAAATTCACAGAATGGGATTAGTGAACATGTCTTTTAACATATAAAATTTCTAACCCCTGTATTAGCATTTTAAATAAGCTTTACTTTTTAAAAGTTTATTTCATTAATTAATTTAGAATATTTTTACATAGTTACATGAATCATGTTCTTTCCCTCCCCTCCTCTTACCCCCTTCTCCCATTGACAATGAGCAATTCCACTGGGTTTAAATATACTTTAAAAGAAGAAAAGTCCTTTTAAACTAATAGAAGACCTCAAAATAAAGCTATTTTATTTATTTAGTGGAAATGGGAAATCTGGGAGGGGTTCTTTCTACCATATGATTTTTTTTTTTGGTATTAAAGATACTCTTTCTTTAGAGGACACCTATACTCTCAGCAGGCAGCTAGGTGGTGCCATAGTGTACAGAACACTGAGCCTGGAGTCAGGAAGACCTGAGTTCAAATTAATCTTCAGACACTAGCTGTGTGACCTTGGGCAAGTCACTTAACTCTTTTTGCCTTGGGAGAAGAAAACATCAAACCACTCCAGTATCTTTGCCAAGAAAACCCTATGGATGGTACTGATGTGATATGGAGGATCAGATATGCCTGAATGACAACAAAATGTCCTGGAGAAGGAAAGGCAAACCACTCTGGTGTCTTTCCAAGAAAACCTAGAATAATGTCATGAAGAGTTGGGCATGACTGAAATCACTGAAGAACAACAAATATTGTTAGCTCTGAATTCATTTTCCAAAAAGCCATTCCTTAGGCCTCTTGACACTTAACATGTTAGAAGCATGTTTCTTAATATTCTTAATTTTGCCATCATGGGCAGTATTGTTGTCTGACCCTACTTTGTATCACCCACTATTCAAGAACAAGTCATCTTGGTGTTGTTCCTGTAAAAATCAGGGATGTCATCTGGGCTGCAGGGACAAGGTAATGGCAGCACTCTAGGCATTTATAGCCATTGACTTCTTTTTAAAAAATATTTTTTTAATTTTAAATTTAGAACCCTTACCTTCTGCCTTAGAATCAATACTGTATATTGGTTCCAAAGCAGAAGAAGAGTTGTCAGGGCTAGGCAATGGGGAGGTTAGGTGATGCCCAGGGTCATACTGCTAGGAAGTGTCTGAGGCCACATTTGAACCCAGGTCCTCCTGGAAATATCCAGGCCTGGCTGTAGCCATTGAACCTCTTAGCTGCCCTTCATAGACCAACTTTTTTAAGATTTTATATAGGTTTGGTGAAACATTTTGATGAAAGATTAGCATCATTTTTTTAAAGCATCATTTATAATCCTTTATTTAATTTTATTTTTTAAGCTTTTACCTTCTGTTTCAGATTCAATACTATGTATTGGTTCTAAGGCAGAAGAGTGGTAAGGGCTAGGCAATGGGGATGAAGTGACTTGCCCAGGGTCACACAGGTAGGAAGTGTCTGAGGCTAGATTTGAACCTAAGACCTCCCATCTTTAGGCCTGGCTCTTACCACATGAGCCACCCAGCTGCCCCCATCGCCAAAGACTTCTGACTCATGGTGTCCTGGAGATCTGGTTTAGAAATTCTGAAACCAGGAGAGAAACTAAAAAATGAGGCATAGACTGAGCTTCAAGCCAGATGCAAATGTTGCTCTAGGGATTTTCTATAGATACGGCCTTGGATAAGTAATTTCCCTTACTTTCCTCTGTAAACTGAAGGACTTGGCCTCTACAATCTTGTGACCCTAATCCTAATCACATCATTCCTCTGTTTTTATTGTTGGTTTTTTTTTTCAATGAGACCAGAGACTCCCCTTTTTTTCACTGTCCCCTCTGTCAGGGGTGTTCTTTGTAGTGTCCAAGAAGTATCTGCACAGCAGAATCACTGCTTCTTTCAAGAACTTCTCTACAAATTCTTATTTCAAGAATGAAATTTGGGCTGGGGAGAAGAGAAAGTGGCACAGGGAGTCAGTCCCTTCATTAGGAGGGCAAGAACGACAAAGAGCAGCATTTAGCAGAGACAATGAAATACTTTTTGATACTCTTGTTTTTTTCAGTATGGGGGTGAGTAGGTTCTACATATAGATTTCTCTTCTTGATAGAAATCAGAATATGGATATGTTCATTGAGGCTTAGCTTGTATTCTGAAATGCAGATTATTACTGCCTAGTACTAGGTACTTTGTACATAGTAAGAACATAATAAATGTTGTTGAATTAAATCAGTTCCCTTAGGATGAAGGAGCACTCAATTTTATTTGAATGAGAATGTTTAGAGAAGAAATTTTGCACACTCTTTCCTTTTCTTTTTATCATGACTAGAGATGACCAAGCAAGGGTTCTACATAACAAATTAGATTACCTTTTTGTATTGGTAAGATGTATAGAGTTTGGGGAAATCCTTGTCAATACCATGGAGCCTGAAGTTATAGTGTCCTCAAGTTAATTAAGAAATTCCCTCCTCAAAGAAAATGTGTTAAGCTTCTGGCTAGCTAGTTGACCAGTTGCTCTTTGCCTGATTAGAGTAGACATTGTTCTTTAGTGTAAGACAGGCTTGGATTTTTAATTAGATTTTGGGGAGTCCCTTTCTCCCCCAGTCAATTTAGTTGCCTTTTTCCAAACCTTTTTTAATTTTGTTTCAGTTTCCCGAAGTGCAATGACTAGAATTATAGGATTACGTTTGTGGTTTAGTTGGCCCATATTTCTTTGCTTTCTTTCCATTCTTCTCCTCCTTCCCCAGTATTTCTAAATGCTTTTAACCACACAAGAGAGAAAGAAAACAATTAGGTATACAGCTAAAAACTAGAACAAGCAACAAATAAAAATTTCAGCTAAAACACCTAAATTCAAATTCTGAATATCAAAGAAGAGAGCAACAAAATTGAAAGCAGAAACCATTAAATTGATAAATGCTAATCGAAATGCTCACTATAGTAATAAGATAAGAAAACAAATTGAGGGGCAAAGGCAATATGTAAACAAAATGACTGCTTTTAGCAAATGATAAAAAGGTTTACTTGGAAAGTCCAAGAGAGTCAACTTCAAAATTAATTGAAAAAGTAATTTCAATAAAGTAGCAGCGTATGAGAGAAATCAACAAGAATCATTAGCCTTTATATTATCAAGAAGATCCAACTGTAAGAGATTGTATACAATATATGAATACAATGGCAATGCACTCTTTAGAGAAATAAAAGCAGACTTAAATCATTGGAGAGATATTAATTGCTCATGGTTGGGTGATGCTAATATAACTAAAATGACATTTACCTAATTAACTTAGTATTTTGTTACCATGCCAGTTACTTTATAGAAATAAATGGAATAATAAAATTCATTGGGAGTAAGAAAAGGTCAAACACCTCAAAGGAAATAATGAAACAAAATAGGGAAGGAAGGAAGCCTAGCAGTACCTTATCTCAAAACTGTACAACAAAGCAGGAATCATCAAAGTAATTTGGTGCTGGTTTAAAAAATGGAAAGTTAATCAGTGGAACAAATTAGGTTTACATGACCTAGAAACATTAGAACATGATAGCATAGTTTTTGATGAATCCAGGAGTGCCAGCTACTGAGGTAAGGACTCTTTCATAGATGCTGCTGGCAAAATTGGAAAGCAACCCAAGAGAAATTAATCTTAGTCTCATATCTCCCACCATTTGCCACAGCAAGTTTCATATAGATAAATGATGTAGATATTAGATATAAGAGTTTGCCTCATAAACAAGTTAGAGAGAAAGGAAAGAAAATCCTTTTCATGAGTATGGTTGGAAAAAGTGGTGAATGCTCTTGATTAAACAAGAGATACAGAGGATTATAGGAAATAAAATGGACAGTCTTGATATCATAAATTTAAAAGATTTTACACAAACTGAATCAATGCAGGAAGGGAAACAGTGAATGTGAAGTTAAGTGTCAGTGGGGAAATCTTTGCAGCAATTTTTTCTGATAACAATCTGACATCCAAAATATATTGGGAACTGATCAAAACTTAACAAGAACAATAGATAAATGGTTTTCAAAAGGAGAAATTAAATGGTCAACAACCATATGAAAAATACTTCAAATTATTAATAATCAGAGAAATGCAAATTAAAATAACTGAGGTTCTACCTCCATCTTGAACATCAGATGGCCTGAAAAGATCTCCAATGCTAGTCTCTGGGAAAGAACAACCCAGTATCCCATTAGTCAGGACATAAAGAAACGTAAGTGGAGATGGATAGGACATACGCTACGAAAACCAGAAGACAACTTAGCCAGACAAGCATTGTGCTGGAACCCTTCAGGGAGGAGGAAAGTCGGAAGACCAAAACAGACCTGGCGAAGATCTGCCGAAAATGAAACAAAAACAGTCGGAATGACATGGGCCCAGCTGGGGGAAGTTGCCCAGAACAGAGTCCGCTGGTGTGAGATGGTTGCGGCCCTATGCTCCTAAGGAGTCAACAGGAATAATAATAATAATAATAATAATAATAATAATAACAACAACAACAACAACAACAATAAACCTCCTAAGCTGTCAGTTTGGCAGAAATGACAGTTATTAGGGGGTTATAGGAAAATGGAAAATCTACGTTAGGAGGAATTGTTATGTAGTCTAGCCAATCTTGACTGCAGTTTGTAGTATGCTCCCAAGTCACTAAACTGTGCATTCCCTTAGACCCAGTAATACCACTAGTAAGGCTACTCCAATAAGTGCAAAGACCTATCTGTACAAAAATATTCATACAGTTCTTTTTATTATATTTTTTTGTTATATACTGGGAACTAACATTGTGCCCATTGGCAGAGGAATAGCTGAATAAATTACAATGTATAAATATAATAGAATATTCATTCACAACATTATAAAGGCAAGCATCTTTGAAAGACTTAAGGATTCTGATTAGTACCATGACAGACCATGGATGATGAGAGTGTGCTGCCCACCTCCTCATAGAGAAATGATAGATTCAAGATACTAAATAAGACATTTTCAGATACAACCAATGAGAGACCCAGAAATAGCAATACTAAGCACGTACCTCCAAATGAGGAAGACAGATGGAAAGGACCTATCTGTACAAAAGATATTTTAGTAGCATTCTTTGTTGTAGTAGAGAACTGAAGACAAAGTGGATCCCTATCAAGAGGGGAATGACTGAGCAATTATGGTATCCAAATGTAATGAAATATATTTATGTCCTAAGGACTTATGAAAGGGACAGACTATGAGAAACCTGGGAAGACTTGTATGAACTGATGTAGAGTGAAGTGAGCAGAACCAGGAAAACCAATAATCCAGTGACTACAGCACTTCACAAGACCAGTGATGGATCCCATTTTTCTTGCCTTTGGGAGAGAAATGATGGATGAGAGTTGCATAAGAGATGTACCTTCTCAGACACAGCCACTGTGTGAATGTATTTTGCTCAACTTCATTTATTACATTAAGGGAATGCTTTTGTTTGGGGGAGGTGATAGTGACCTTAAAAAAAGGAAGAAAAGAGCATTAGTGGGACATTTTACAAATTCACAGAACAGAGCAGAAGTTTAAAAAAGAACATGGTCAAGTAGGGCACTGTGGGTACTCCTGTGTTAAATGTAATATACACTTTAAAATCTATATATAATCCAAATTCAGGTTTTTTTTTTATATACATTCCTCATTTTCTCTTCCTTGTCGTATTATGTAAAGATGTGTTCATTGTGTTTGTTAAGTTCAAAATTCTTTAAAAATATGTTACCATATAGCATTTCATTCATAACCACACTTTTGTTATACTCACTTCTGGAAATAGCAACAGACCTTTTTATTTGGGGAAAAAACTTAAAAGAAGTAAAAATAAGAAATATCTGTTTTGATTTATAGCCATCTTACAGCAGCTTAAGGGAAAACTACTTTTCAGACCAAACTCATTATTATTTCTGTAAATATTGTAGTTTTGGTAATTCTTTTTTCTGCCCTTGAAACCAAAGCTTGATGAACCACAATCCCTCTGCCAACTTAACCATTCTGCTTTTTTTCTCTGTTTGGTTTCAGGATCTGGGCTTGGCACAGGCCTCTGCTACCAGCACAAAAAGCCCAATCCTTCTAGGGGGTCTGACGCATCAGATCTATAGAATGATGTGTGCCAAGGGCTATTCCCAAAAGGACTTCTCTTCGGTCTTCCAGTTTCTCCGAGAGGATGAGAACTTTTGAGCTGGCTGTGACAGCAGGACACTGGTAGAAACCAAACACTTTCTGGGAACCTCCTTGTAGCTTACTTCACCAGTAAGGGGATCTAATCCAAGGCCACAAGTCATCATCTCTCATAGACCTGTCTGCTTTTGATTGCTAGGTCACAATGATCTAGGTCTAGGGATTTTTTCACCCATTTTAAAAAACTGCTTCTTCTTTCTAGTTTACTTAGTGACCACATTATAATAAAAACCTTTCATATTTTCCAGGCCACCATCAGAGGCACACCAAAGCAATAGCTAACTAAGTTTTAAAAATGGTTTTTAATAATTTTTCCATCCCAAAGTATTAACCTTGGACAAATACGCCTAAATCTTTGCTTACTTCAGCTCCCTGTTAGGCATTTTGATCTACAAATAAGTCAGCTCTCAATGAATGAATGAGAACTTTCTTGGTGTGGAGGAGGAAGAAATAGATATGGGGGTAGGGATAAATTGGCTAGACTAAGGAAGCCTGATGAGTAGCTTCTCTCCCCTTATTCGAATACTCCCTACTCACCCAATATCATTTTCTTCTTAACCACATGGTTTCTCTTAGGTTAATAAAGTTACTGACTTTTTTGTTCCAGGGAGTTGACAAAATTAAGTAAAAATTTGTTATTGTGTGTTTTACAATTTGGATTTCATTACAACATCTTTGTATGTTGGTCCGTGTGTATGTGTGTCCCTGCCCCTTCTGGGAAAGCCTCCATATGCTGCGAACTGATTTTTAAACTTTTTGTTCCCTTGTACATTTTTTTCAAGTATTTTTGGATATCAAAAGAATGGCATCTTTAGGGCCTCCTCCTGAGTTAACGATGTATATTTGCTTTAGATGATTATTATGTTTCTCTAAATAAACAAACCACATTATTTTGAATTCAAATAAATTTCTATACAGATAATGCCTTGTTAGAGTTGTTTTTTTTTTCTTTATATTTGCTGAGTGTGATTCTTCCATCTATCAGAACAGGTCCTAACTTGGCATTCCTCTTCTGGTGCCATTCTTCCTGGTGGTTCTCTTCTGCAAATCCTCCCTGGAGAATCTCCCCAGCAGGGTCTTCTTCTGACTCTTGGAGTGTTTCTTGGATACGAGGGCAGGTGCTGGGTATCAGGTGCTCCTCTGCTTGCCTGTGACTCACTGCCTTTTCCAGGTCACGGTAGGGCCTCTGTCTTTTTTTTTTTTTGCCACTGCCAAAACACTTGTAGGACTTGTGATGTGCCGGCCCCAGCTCAGACCTGGCACAGACCTTGCCATTGCTTGTTTGGACCTCTGAGATTTTGGGGTGCTGGAAAACAAAGAAACCATAATGACCTGGTAACTCCACAATGGCCCCGACTCACGGGTCACCCCAAGCAATGAGAGACGAGGCAAAGCTGGTCAGAAAAGGCCGGCCTGAAGCTGGATTCAGCATCTCTGTGGCCTGCTTGAATCTTCCTCCGGCATGACAGTAAAAGTGAGGGCGTAGAGATCAGGTGGGCCTGAGGTTCAGGACTTCCCCAGAAGGGCCATAGGAGCTGAGGAACGATCCGCTTTCCCCTTTTGCTTTTCCCCCTACGATTGGGTAGTTTTGCCTGCCATGGGTATGCAATCCGAGGGACAAATAACCAAGATTCCCTTCGGTTATCGGAGGAGCCAAAGTGCAGGTCCCACCACGCCTGACCCCTCTCGTCAGGACACTGCAGTGGCTCCCTATGGCCTCCAGGATCAAATACAAAATGCTCTTTTTGGCCTTCAGTGCTTGTTTTTGTTCCTGTTTGCATGCTGCCATCCTGCACTGGAATGGAAGCACTGAGTTAGGCAGGTTGCCTTGTTCTGGCCCGGGATGAGTCTTTGAAAGTTTCTCTCCCCTGAGGTGTTCTTTGGCTGGTGTAGCCCTCGCCCTGGGATCCAGGTGGCATCTACACCGGTTCTCTGGGCTGTGACCTTGTGCCGTGGGGGTGTCCTCACTGCTGCTGCAGAGCCTGCTAAGGACCTCCAGACCTCACTCTCCGGGTCTGGTACTTTCAGGGCTGAATCGGAGGTGACCCGGGATCCTGGCATTGCCTATCCCCTGGTTCCGAGTCTGCCGCGGTAGGTGGGGGGTTGCTCAGCCTGTGTTTTCCCCTGTGTGCAGTGTTGCTTTCAGATCCCCTTTTACTGTGGAAACCCACTGTCTCTGCCTGCCTTTCTCGTTGTGTTTGGTGGCGACTCCTGTCCTTTTGAGGTGCTTTTTAAAGATCTGTTTTAGAAGGCTGTTCAGAGGAGATCTGACTTTGGCTGTACTGAGCCGCCATCTTGGCTCTGTCCCCTCTTTTGCCTCTTGTATCCCCAGCACTTAGTGTGGGTAATTGTAGGTGCTTAATAACACTGACTAACCTTGGGCCAGGCGGTTTCCCTTTCTGTTCCTCAGTTTCTTATCTATAATAATAAAATGAGGGGCCCCCAATCCGTCATGCAGAGCCCTGTGCCAGGCACAGTAGATGCAGCTTTGGAGGTGGTACCCCTAAGCCTCGCCACCTATCTCCCAGGTGAGTGGATTAAAAGAGGGGTGGGGTGGTATGCAGGGCTCAGCATGTCCCTGTTATTCCCTAAAATTGCTTAACGGGCTAATAGGAACTGAGCAGCAGCATCTTTTGTGGAGAAGAACAGTGCTTAGGAAACGTCTTGCACATGGTGGGCACTTAAATGCCAGTTGACTATGAAAAGAACCAAAAACCCTTCTTTCTTAGTACCAATTCTAAAACAGAAGAGCAGTAAGGGCAAGGCAGTTGAATTTAAGTGACTTGCCCAGGGTCTCACAACAAGGAAATGTCAGATTTGAACTCAGGTCCTCCTACCTCTAGGCCTAGTTCTCTATCCACTGTGCCACCTAGCTGCCCTCTAATGCCAGTTGACAATTAAGGTAGGATGGTTTAGTGAAAAGAACATCAGATTCAAAGTTGGAGGATCTGCATTCAGGCCCCTTTCACTTTCCAGGACTCCAGTTTCCTACTTGTTTAAGGAGCCAGTATCGACTGGGGCTGCTTCTTGGGCTTTGAGTCCTGAACCCTTTGGACAGTCTGGTGAAAAAATGTATGCTGTACAGGTGCTTTGTGGGTTAGGGTTAGCCACAGACAAGCTTGGGTCATTAGGTTGGTCATGACGCCCACATACACCTGCATGGTGTTCCCCGTTTGCTCTCCACGGCATGTAGGTGCTCACAAGGGCTGCTGTCGCTTCTAGAGGAAGGGGCCAACTTTACTCTGTAGAGAGAAATTCTCTGAAACCCTGAGTGCGAGGCTGAAGACATGAACCTGCTTCCAAGAAAAGGGCTCTTTCCTTCCCAGGTGCAGAGTCCTCTTGAATGCCCAACCACAGGCCACTTTTTGACTGTCTAGTGGTGGGGGATGACTTCCTAATGACTAGTCTTAAATAGTCTTCTATTAATAATTTTAGATGGCAGGTAAGGGGTGTGAACCATTCATGGTGGCCCCGGGCCTTTTAAAGGGTTCTGAAATTCTGTTTAACAGTTTGTGCTAAATAAATATTCTACTTCATCCGAGTGGGTGCTCCTTTTCTGCAATGGATCGTGCTCTTAATAGTCATCCTTTTGCTTATGCTCAGCATCAGCACAGCAAGGTAAGGTAGCCCAGGGCCCCTTGAAATGTTCCTCATTGCCTTGGAGTCCACAATGGGATGAAATTTCCCAACTCTTGTATTTGCCTCTCCCAGAAGACTCTGTCTGTCAACAACTTATAAACAGGCCGTTGGAGGGAGGCTGCTGCCGAGAGATAACAGACCTCCACCTGAATAATAGGAAGAAAGAGGGCTGGATTACATCCGGGGAATTGTGTTTTGCTTTCACTGAACTCAAAGAGCTTCTTCCCCTAAAAATTCACCAGGCCTCTTCTGTTGGTGCCCCATAAAGGAAGAGTTGTAGAACTGTAATTTCCAAAGGCAATGGAGAGATGTGCCATAGGCCACAGGTTAGAGATTAGCTGGGATGATTCACACACGATAAACACTATTCTAGAACGTTCCCACTGGAAAAGGAGTAGAGCTCTCCAGGAGTGGGAGTAACAGGTAACATGAGCAGAGCTGCAGAGCCATCATCCCCAGGATGCTGAGAGTCAGAGAAAGGCCCCACACCAGGAGGAGTCCAGGCACCGGGGAGCCCTCACCTGCATCAGATGATGGACGTTGAGCCCCTCGAGCAGGTCCTTCACACCACTCTGTGCCCATCATTGGGAATGAGCTACTGCCAAGTTAGGGCTGTCGTGTGTTTCTCTCTTAGTGTCACCCACAGCCCAGAAAAAATGGAACATGTTCACTTGGCATCCTGTGTGTAGCCTGAAGAAACGTTCAATCATTCTATCAGCATAGCCTGATTTTGAAGGCATATTGAGGTACTTGTAGACAAATGGACAGAATGATGAGAGACCAGATTCTGATTCCAAAGGGAAGTGCCCCTCCGTGGGGCAGGTGGCTGAACTCCGCTGAGTCGCTTCCCCTTTAGACTGCCTGAAAATGGTTCTTATGACCACCACGTGCCACTTGGAGCAAATACTGCCTCCTCTCAGCTGTGCTGCTTCTGACCGCAGACTTGACCATGAAAATTTAGCTGCCCTTGCCCTTGGAATTTGTCTTGGGACCTTCTCGCCCTGTAGTATTTCCTCCTTCCGGATCAGTGCTTCAGCTTTAACGTCTTCCCTTCCAGCTCCCTTTGATGTGGGGTCTTTCCTCCTTAGGGGCAGACACTTGTTGTTTTTTTTTCTGAAACTTTCTCTCTTATGGAACAACTAGACATAAGGGCAAGACCCAGGTCATTGGGGTTAAGTGATTTGCCCAGAGTGGCACAACTAAAAAAAGTGTGTGAGGTCACATTTGAACCTAGGACCTCCCATCTCCAGGCCTGGCATTCTTTCCACTGTGCCACTCTGCTGCTCCAAGAGACTTTCTTTTTGCTTCTATTTGTATCTCCAGCAGTAACACAGTGCCTAGCTGTTATGTTATGTTATGTTATGTTATGTTATGCTATATTATATTATATTATATTATATTACATTATGTTGTGTTATGCTATGTTATATTACATTATATCATGTTATATTATATTACATTATATTATGTTATGTTATGCTACGTTATATTACATTATAGTATGTTACATTATATTATATTGTTACATTATATCATGTTATATTATATTACATTATATTATATTATGTTATGCTACGTTATATTACATTATATTGTTATATTATATGTTATATTATATTACATTACATTATGTTATATTGTTGTTACATTGTATTACATTATGTTATATTACATTATATTATATTATGCTATGTTATGTTACATTATATTATGTTACATTATATTATATTATGTTGTGTTGTGTTATATTCTTAGATATGATGTGACATAAACCTGCCTACCTTGGCATATTTTTTCCCCTAGGTATTTTCTAGGCCATTCAGAATTTAATCTCTTAAGACATATCTAACCTATATGGTGCCTCATCCAGTAAATTCTGTCAAACACTCAGTTTATGCTGGGGGTTTCCACAAGTCCTTCGATGCTCACGTGATTCTGTTTTCTTCCTGATGTGACGGCATCACCGTGAAGTCAAATAGGTTACAATTCCAGACCTAGCCGAATGTTCTCCTCCTCGGTGGTGTGTGTGTGTTTCTGCAAAGACAATGATGAAAGGCTCATTCAAATAAAGAAATGGAGGAGAATGAGTGAAGTCTAGAAGTCTCCGCAGGCTGTTGTCAGAAGCCGGTCTAGCATCATGGCCAGCCTCTGCTGGGGAGTCGGTAGGCAGCGGCTGCCTGCACGTGGTCTCCAGCCATCTTTCAGTTCAATGGAAGAAGGGGCTTGAGGACATTGTAGGGATTTGTTTCGGTGCCTGCGAGATGCAGGGCCATAAACCAATTCCCACATTGCATGGCTACACGTGTGGCCTTCTTTCATTGCTGACAGAAAGACAGAAGGTGACTTTCCAATATTTAATTGTGTTCTTTATGCCATCATTCAGGGATACATAAGTAAAATGGAGGCTGTTTTCACTCGAAATAGAACGAAAATCTCTAAGAATTTACTCGTCTGTCTCTGTGTTGTATCCCCCAGGAGGCAAAAGCTTCCGGAGGGCAGGGATTATTCTGTGTTTCGTCTCTGTATCCGCAGCACGTAGCACGATGCCTGGCCCAAATGGATTCAGATCAGATGTCAGTGGCCGGGAGTCATCCGTTGTTATTCTACCTTCAGAGCAGATTGTGAGATTCTTGAGACGATTTCATGCGTGCGCTTCCAGAAACTTTTGGATCATTTGCTTCTGGCTAAATATTATTTATTGCTCATACAGTCATCCCATTTATTAGGACTTTTATAGAGGAGTAGATTCCGTAATCAATACAGTTTTATTAATGATAATTTATCATGTCTAGTGAAGAGATGGCAAGAGATGTTCATTTCCAATGAGCCACTTGAATAAGGCTGACACCCTTGTGGGGCCTTAGTCAGGCCCTGCATATTAGCGGCTAGAGCTGAAAAATAATGATGCTGGCAGAAGAGAGGGAGGCCATGGAAACCTTCCTCACAGCCAGACTCATAAAATCAAAGGGCAGCGATGGCTGTGTCCACATCCCCCCTCCCCCCAATTTTAGGATGGAGCTTTTTTTTTTTTTAATCTCTAAAAGGCCAGAATTTGGCATTTGCCTTGTTGGTCATTAAAAATGATAGATCCTCAGCACGAATTATGCTTAGGAGTGTGGCAGAGAAAAGCAGAAGTAGCCTCATCACTGCCCAGCACTCTCTGTTTAAAACTAGAAATAAAAATGCCCTCGGGATGGGCACATGGTGAAAGTACAACCTCCCTCCTCCCCTTGAAAGAGAAGGAAAAGAATAAAGCTCTTTTCTCCACTCACTGGAAAGAGGCAGATGATTTTTGTTTTGAAGAGCACATGCTGGGATTGAAAAAGATTCTTTGGATTTCTGGAAGAGAGACGTGTGGGTGGCAAGTCAGTCCAAGGCCCTTGGCATGGAGAGAGGTGAACCATCCAGCTGCTTGTAAAGATTCCCCTTGAGAGAGACCTTTGATGGGCTCCCGTGCACACTCCCCTGGCTGGAGGGGACGGCAGATTGTTGGGTCAGAGCTAAATATGGCCCGGCTGTTGGGCTGTTTTCTGTACTGTGTCATAGATGATCCTCGTGTCCCAGATCATCAAGGGTCCTAAGTGTAGGCACACTTAGGGGTTCTCTTAGTTCTCAGCCTTCCCCCAGGAAATCTGGGGAAACATGAAGAGGAATTCCAACCATGAACAAGGAAGCATTACCAAAAGGAGGCTGAACTCTGAATAATGGGAAGATAATGAAAGGGAAGCAAGGTGGAAGAGTGGATTGAGAGCCAGACTAAAATTCCAGAAGACTCACGTTCAAGTCTTCTAAAATTGGCTGTGGGACTCTGAACAAGTCATATATTACTCTCAGTGTTACCAGACGATTCTTTCTGTCTTTTTTTAAACTCTTACCTTCTGTCTTAGAATCAATACTATGTATTGGTTCCAAGGCAGAAGAGCAGGGGTTGAGTGACTTGCCCAGAGTCCCACCCAGGACCTCCCATCTTTAGGCCTGACTCTCAATCTACTGAGCTACCTAGTTGCCCCTCCCCAGGAAATTCTCTAAGATTAAATTAAAGTTGGGGGGGGGGGGGAGACACAGTTCTGCATTGTTAGAACTCCCAACTCTGATGAAGTCAGAGGTCTAGGCAAAAACCAAAAAGCAACAAAAATGGGAGCCAAGGCAGGATGGCCATATGTTGTTTCTCTCTGTCCCCTTCACCCCCAAGATCCTATCTTACAAAGGATTACTGCTGGGGCTTAGAGTCAGGAAGACCCAAGTTCAAATCTAGCCTTAGACACTAGCTGGGTGACCTTGAGCAAGTCCCTTCACCCTGTTTGCCTCAGTTTCCTCATTATAAAATGAGATGGAGGAGGAAATGGAAAATCGCTCCTGTGTCTTTGCCAAGAAAATCCCAAGTGTGGTCACGAAGAATCAGACGTGACTAAAATGACTGAACAACAACCCATTTTAAAGCACTTTCTGCTACTTCTGCTTCTGAGGACTTTAGCTCACAAGATGTTCCCTTGAAAAATGAAGGACCTTCAGTTCTCTTCTGTCAAGCTATGAGGACACCCAGGCAGACCCGCCAGTCCCCATCCTCACCTCCCTGAAACACCACCATGCCAGGATTCTGTGGGTACCTTTGGGCGAAGACTGAGCTTGAGACAAAAGGGCCAGCGGCTGGAGAGTAACTAGCAGATTCCCATCAGCCAATTCGAGCCATCAGGCTTCCCTGGCCCTGCTAGCTCGTTAAAGGAACAAAGAGGAGTCACTGGTGGTGCTCAGGGAGAGCTCGGGCCTTGGGTCAAGGCTCAGGTCCGCCAAGGAGAGCCCCAAAGGAGGGAAGGTGAAGGCTGTGTTTGTTCTCATTGTGGCTCCAATTAGATTCTGCCCAGGAAGTTTCAGGAAAAAAAGGCCCCAAGATTCTCTGAGCGACTCTTTCCTTTCAAGCAGTAGCCATTTGGTGGGATTGAGTGCGAAAGGTCAATGGCAGTGGAGAGGCTCGGGGCTGAGCGAACCCCCCAGGAAGGAAGGCTGCAGTTAGTTTTTCAGCATAAACTATCGGAGGGAACATTTGCTCAGCCATTTTCAGTCCTATCTAACTCTTCGTGGCCCTACTTAGGGTTTTCTTGACAAAGATGCTGGAGCAATTTGCCATTTCCCTTATCTTATGGATGAGGGAAATGAGGTAGACAAGGAGAAGTGACTTGCCCAAGGTCTCATTGCTAGTATCTAAGGCTGGATTTGAACTCAGGTTCTTCTAATGCCAGACCTAGCATTCTCTCCACACTTACTGCCTGCTGTCTTCTCCTTCCCTGGGAATAATATATTGTGGCAAATAATGGCAAATAAAAAATGTGGCAAATACTAAAAAGAACCAACATTTTTATAGTGCTTTAAGGTTTGCAAGGTATTTTATGTACATGATGGTTGGAATCTCTCTTCACATTTCCCCAGTTTTCCTAGGAGAGGGCTGAGAGCCAAGAGAACCCCTACACATGCCTACATTTAGGACCCTCAAGGATCGGGGACACGAGGAACGCTGTCGTAAGCAGTTGAGCACCTACTGTGTGTTGAGGCCTGGCACATCAGTTTAAAAAGCAGCCCCTGCTTTCAAACATCTCACCCTCTAAGGGAAACAACATGGGAACAGCTCTGGACAAACAAGAGATGGAGAGGATGCATCGGGAGGAGGATCAGAGGGAAGGCACCAAGATGGAGGAGGACTGGCGAAGGCTCCTCCGAGAAGGCAAGATTTTAGCGGAGGCCTGAAGGAAGCCAGGCGGCAGAGAGGAGGAGGGAGGGAGCTCCAGCCAGCAGGAAGAGTCAGGGAAAAACTCCACTGGGAGATGGAGATAGAGTCTGAGGGACAGCAAGAAAGCTGGTGTCACCCGGTGTACAGAAGGGAATAAAGTGTATGAAGACTGGAGAGGGAGGAAGGCGCCAGGCTATGAAGTGCTTTAATAGCCCAATATGATTCTGTATTTGATCCTAGAGGTAATAGGGAGCTACTGGGGTTTATGGAATAAGGATAGGGAACAGGACAGTGTCCTAGAGTGCTGGATTTAGGAGCGTGTTGAATTTAAAGGTGCTAACGGGGCTCCTGCATCAGAGCAAAGCTTA
The DNA here is from genome assembly GCF_016433145.1 of Gracilinanus agilis. NCBI lineage: Eukaryota > Metazoa > Chordata > Mammalia > Didelphimorphia > Didelphidae > Gracilinanus > Gracilinanus agilis. The sequence continues at coordinate 18,117,364 of NC_058134.1, read as the reverse complement.
GCACCTAGTTAACAAGAAGAATTAGTTAAAGTGAGAAGCTACCAGGTGGAGGGCGATGGCCTCATTCCAGTGTCCCAGGAACTCCTTAGCCCAATGAGATGGTATCCTCTCTCAGCTCCACACAAATGGCTGCTCTGTGGTACTTGCCCTAGCAAAACAATTCCTCCTTTCAATTTCCTCTATGGGAGGAAGGTCCTTCCAGCATTGTCATCACTGTAAAGATTAAAATTAATATACAATAACTAAGCATTATATTTTATAAAGATTATTAATAACTAAAGTAAAAAAAAGCTAGCTAACCAAGCCGTGGTCCTGGGAAAAGAGAAAGAGCACTATATAAACAATAATGTGAAGATGCAACTGTGGGGGTGCAGGGAAAGGGATGCTGGGAGATGAGAGGAATTCTGGGGAACGTAGTTCAAAAGGTACAAAGTTTCCATCACCATGCTCTAGCTGTTGAATGTCAATGGCCACCCAGACCACGTCAGAGATGGGATTGGAACCCAGGACTTTTTGACTCCACGTCCATTACTCTATCCCCCGTCACCTCCTCCACAGACTGTAGGATGTTCGTGCAACAGTATGTTGGCATTCTAAGTGGCCTTGGAAGGGTCGAGCAGGACTGTTGAAGCATTCCCATCCAATACTGGGCAAAAGAGAGCTGGATGGAGGGTCTATGTTGGTTACAGCTCTCTGAGCAGCTTACTCGCTACATCTCGGGGACCAAAGAGGACACAGAGTTTGGGACTCGGTGCTGCTGTTGGTGATCTGATACACAGGTTTATTCTGCATTGTAAAGTTGATGAAGCACACACTTCTGGAAAAGGGAGCCGCAGGGCAGACTATGGCAGCAAACGAATAAAAGATGAATGAAGCCACTAAGAAAAAAGATAGCACTTCTACATCTTCTGTAGTGCCCACCACATCATGGCACCCACGGCATAAATACTGCATGATTCTCTTAAGTATTGCCGCGGTGGGAACCCTCCTTTGTGTAGCTCACGGGGCTGGGTAACCTGTTCTTAGGTGGTATCGCCCTCATCCCTATTTTACAGGAGCCCAGAAAGGCTAAGAGGCAGCATGATGTGGTATTTGGGCCTTGAGCAGGACATGCATGCTCTAAATGCCCGAGGCAAGAACGGTAGTAACACTAACACAAAGTGCTTTACCAATAGGATCTCCTTTTCAACTCGATAAACATTTATCATCAGTGACTTTGTACCGAGCAGGAGTGCTAAGTGCCATGATCCTCGCAGCCTCCCCAGGAGGTAGGTGCTGTTATGAACACCATCTTACAGATGTGGAAACTGAGGTAGTCAGAGGCTAAGCGACTTGCCCAAAGTCACACAGCTAGTAAGTGTCTGATGCTGGATTTGAACACAGTCCTGTGCCTTTCTGAGTCTTGTCTTCTGCTCTCTCCATCCTACCATCTAGCTGTGGCGCCCTAACACTCTACATGGAAGAGAAAATATTGACCTGCCACCTCTGATCCCCTCTTTGGTAAACTTGATGGTTGCCATGACCCATGGCTGGTGCTTCGATTTCTGCATCCTCTGACGGTGCCCCTTCCCTCGCGGAGGCCAGCTCGCTTCTGCCCTTCCTAGTCTGAAGTGATCCCAAAGAGCTCAGACAGTGTTGAACTTTCAAAGACAAGCCAGCAGCTGAGATCCCCCTTGAGCTCCCACTCCCTCTCTCTCCCCCTCTCCCTTCTCCCTCTCCCTTTCCCTCTCCCCGCTGGTGCTGGTTGGACCTTTGACTATTCATTGCTGTTGACATTAGATGGAGAGCTCCCAGAGGGCAGGGACTCTCTCTCCTGCTCTGTACCCTGAGCCCAGGGCCCAGCCTGGCTTCCCAACTGCTTGCTGACTGCCTGAGGACAAGAAGGAACTTTTCAAAGCTCTCTTTGTGGTGGCCAAGAACTGGGAACTGGAGGGATGCCCATCCATGCCAAACCAGCTGTGGCACAGGGGTGTAAGGGAATACTACTGGGCCAAATGACTGACAGGTTAATTTGGGGAAAAACATGGAAAGATGTCCATGGAATTGTGAAGGATGAAATGAGCAGAAACAAGAGAATGTTCTATACAGAAGCAGAAATACTGTTTCAAAAATGACTTGTGGGACAGCTGGGTGGCTCAGTGGATGGAGAGTCAGGCCTAGAGATGGGAGGTCCTAGGTTCAAATCCGGCCTCAGCCACTTCCCAGCTGTGTGACCCTGGGCAAGTCATTTTACCTCCATTGCCTACCCTTACCACTCTTCTGCCTTGTATACAGTACTGATTTTATACTGTATTGATTTTAAGACAGAAGGAATGGGTGTTTTGTTTTTTTTAAAAAAGACTTGTGTAGGTCTACCTCCAGAGAAAGGCCTAATAAATAGAAATAAGTAGGACATCATTATATATATGTACATACAGATGAATATGATTTTGGGGTCACATGATGCCGTCTCTAATGGAGGGAGTCACCTTGTTTTTAAATGGAACAAATTAATTTTTCAAAAAGTCTGATCTTCCTCTCCCCTGGCTCCTTTGCTGTCCTGGGGGGCTCTGGGTGTGGAATACGACATGTTTTCGGACTTTTTTGGCTATGGTGGCTAATTTTGCCAAATGTGATTGCCTTATTTTTTCTTCTTTGCTCTAAGAGGACTCTCCGGAGGCGGGTGGAGAAGAGAGGAATACATTAGAAAATAAAAATGGTAAAAGCAAAAAGGAGACGATTGTAATTTCTTTTAAAATAATAAATAAGTGAAAGATTGGCAAAATGGGAGGGAAAACAGCTTAAAAATCTTCATTTTCCTTATACCTTATTTGATTCATTCAGCCAACATGCATTAGGCTCCTGCTGTGTGCATGACCTGGTGCTTGGGTCTTGGGGAGCCAGATAACACAAAGTGGATGGTCTCTGCCCTCAGGAAGCTTCCCGTTAGTTCGCTCCATGTATAGAGATACGAGGGAATGCTGGGCAGAGGGACAAACTGCAGGCAAAGGGTTCTGGGAAGGCCTGGAGGCGGGAGAGAACACTTTCACTGGAGGGATCACGCGGGCCCGAGAGGGGAGCGAGAATGTCCGGTGGAAAGTGGCCAAACTAGGAGTCACGTGAGTTTAGTCTTCCAAGAGACGGTCAGGCTCCTCCCCCCTCCTGACACGATGGAGCCGTTATTTGTTCAGCTTCGTTTTCCACGTCTGCCGGGCACTTTCTAGCCGTGGCATGTAGGTTTCTCGAGGGCACGGACTGGCCTTTTGGTTTCTCTCTTATTTCGCTTCTCTTCTTTCCATCCTTAGCTTTTAGAGGCTCAGGAAATGCTGACGGGCGGGGGAGGGGCTCAGAGGTCAGACACCAGCTCGCAACACCTCGGATTCAATCCGACAAAACGTCATCCAGCGTCCCCTTTGTGCCTGGGAGGCTGTGGGGACGCTGAGCCTGAAAGGGAAGAGACCGGGCCCTCCCTCGAGGATTCGAACCCAAGTCATTTGACTCCATTGAACATCCGCCCCTGGATAACACGCCGCCCGCTCCGCCATTTTAAACGCCCGGTTGTTATCTGAGTCTACCGTCGGCTGGAATCCCGTTCCTGAGGCACGCGGCGCCCTCGCTGCGAGCCCAGCGAGCTCAGACTTCAAAGGGAACTCTGGGGTGTCTTCGCTGCTGGCCTTCTAGGCCTGCCTTGGGGGGACCTTGTTTCCTCTGTTGTTAACATCGCCCTAAGCCAGCTCTGCCAGATGCTTCCCCTCCTTGGAGGAAATCCCAAGTGACGGCTGCCTGGCCGCAGCCCGTCCTCTGGGCCCAGCCTGGGCTCCGCCTGGCCTCCTTGCTGACGGAGCGGCCCTGGAGGAGCTCTCCAGCCCGCTATAAAGCTGCCTGCAGCCTCTCAGCGCGGAAACCGGGGCCAGGACGAGGAATAAACGCAAATTGCAAACAAGGAGGGAGTGAGTGGGAATAATGCACTCATTTAGGAGTCGTAAAGCCTTTGATCTCGCTTTGAAGAAGGAGCCTCAGGTTTAAACAATCCATCCAGGGACAACCAGATGCCCATAAAGACCGTCCTTTGCTTTGATAGGGAACTACCGAGGCCTGTCTTGCAGCTCTGGTTTGTAAACAGATTAGTTAAGTGCTCAGTGGGGCCCATTTGCATAGGATTGCCAGGGCTCCAGCCCCCTTCTGAACCCTAATGAGCAGCAAGGCTGCTGCCAGGGTGGAAATGACACCCTTCCTCCTTCCTTCCTTCCTTCCTTCCTTCCTTCCTTCCTTCCTTCCTTCCTTCCTTCCTTCCTTCCTTCCTTCCTTCCTTCCTTCCTTCCATCT